>NC_060278.1:30210097-30510097 GCF_021613505.1 Equus quagga | reverse complement strand
CCACATTTCAAACTGACCCTTGCAAAGCAAGAAAAATCAAACAGAAGTACAACTTACCATCTACAATGTATGCACAAACAAGATTTGAATAATTAGATCTAAGTCTGAAATACAATCCTTTTTTTATTGATAGGTTTTTTTTCTGATAAACTTGAGAAAAGATAGTATTGGTTTGGTTAAAGTCAATGGGATGCAAAAAATAATGCAATTTTTTTACTTCCCCAAAATATTGCATATGATTTTTCACCAACACATGTACTGTTCTAGGTAGGGTCTGTGTGTTTGCATTACGTTCATTACATTGTGTGTGTGGTGTTACAAATTATTGGGACAGTTACATGCAGATATGTCGCTAGAAACTGAAAAATCTCTGGGGTCGTTGTTCACGTGAACCACAAGGATACTGGCGCTTCCTGAAGGAGTCTGAAGATGGTAACTCCTGAAGTACAGGACATTGGCATCTTCTATATGTGCTGCTACGCTATCTCTTTCTCCCACCTTGGTGAATATTTGGTGATGTTATCTAGTAACACAAATAACAACAAAAAACTTTGTGACCCATGCTTCACAATGGACACGCATGATTTTACAAAATGTACACAGTTGTATCACATTTCAAAGCTTGAGATCCTACCTTACAAATTCCAAAGTATCAGAATGCCACAGTAGGAACCCGGGGGCCTGGGACCCCTCTCTGTGTTACTTATGTGTCAATTATATGTTGTGAATATAAAAGAAGAGTTGCTGTCCAAATCTTATTCTGCAAATTATTTTTATTATCTAGGAAAAATACTCTAATAAGTGTTCTTAAAAAATGTAAGAGAGAACACCAAAACTTAGCACTCATGATATTAATAATAGCATAATAAAATAATTTACAATTATCCAGAGACATAAAATAGTGAAATAGTTTAGTCTTCAACACTGAAGGTAAGTCAAAGCTATTCCCAGGTGGGATATACTTAATTCTGTTTGAATATAAAACTCTGAAGAGTCCCACACTGTTTCATAGGTTAATTAATTTTTGTTCTTTTATAAAAATGTGTTTGTGAAAAAATATTTCCCCATGTGGAAAAAGTGCTACAACTGGGGTACATCTGTTTGGAGAATTGCTCTCTCCTGAAAATAATTTTTCTTTACATTCTAGATAGCTAAAGCATGTGTGTCTTCTTTCTATATGAATCTGATTTTTTAATATTACCTTTCTAAAATTTATTTTTAATTGAGATATAATTGACATAGCGTTGTGTAAGTTTACGGAATGCAATACATTTGTATATTGCAAAATGATCATTACTGCAGTAGTAGCTAACACCTACATCACATAATTATCATTTCTTTTTTGTGGTGGGAACAATTAATTAGTCTCTTAGCAGCTTTGAAGTTTGGAATACAGTGTTGTTGTCTGTAGTCACTATGCTGTACGCTCAGTCTCTAAGATTTATTTGTCTACTAGTCCCAAGTATGAGGCCCAATCAAAAGGCACAAAGGACTATTCACACTTGAAGGGGATAACTAGAGAGAGATTGGAACTATTTTTTAAATTTGTTTTTAAAGTTTGTTAATGTTCATTTTTTCCTCTTAATGAGACCAGGTCATTTCAATACTACACTCAGCCTGGATTTGTGGCCTCTGAGCATCTCGCCCTTTCTTTATGATTCAGTTGATTAATGCCACTGCTTGTTGAGGGCATCATCCACTATCTGGACCCATCACGCTTTTGCAGAGATGGATATACACTGAAAACTTCCCTCTCAGACCTTGTAGGAAAAGGCTCAGTCCCACAGAACTAATATGCTTATGTGATGCTTATGGTAAAATGGGACAAATGAGAGATATTTTTCTTGCTTTGCCTTGACTGTTAGAAAAGAAAGAGCTCCACTATTACTTCTTCTGGGAAATTCTTCCAGTCCTTCCCAGATCATATCCGTTTATTATATGATGTCACAGAATCACTTTGCTTCCTCTAGATCACGTCGTTCTTAAATGGATATTCTTTCTATAATTACTTAACTTTTCTATAATGCACCATAGTGTAAACTGTAAAGGCCCGCATATGTATTTTTACATATCATTCACTTTCTAGTGACCAAAACAGTCCTAGAACATAGGTCGCATTTAAAGAAAACATTGCGAAATGAACCGGTGAATCGACGTGGTATCAATAGCTCACTTGGGCTATTTTTCAAAGATATGATTCTTAGCCTTCCCTTTTCTCCATTTTTCTCATTGGCCTGTTTCAAAAAATCATTTTAAAGAGAGATATGCCCTTTTTCCCTCCACATTCTTCTTATCAATCTGGTTATATCATCACTTATCTGTCTCTCTAACAAAACTGTTTACTAACTTTTATAGTTATAGTTTCATAAATTATTTATCAAATCATTCTAATATTTTCCAATTACTTAGTATTTTTTAAGAACTGTTGCCTTTGAATTTCTGTTTGCTGTGGTTGTCTCTAGCTAATTTATTCTTCTGTCCCGATCAATGGACAGAAATTGCTGAAATCAATGATCATCTCAAACTCTTCCATTAGTTTTCCATGTTTTAATAGCCAGGATATTGTTTATGTAGTTGAACCCCCTTTTAGTTAATGGTTAACTAAGAGAAGTCACATCAAAATTTTGTTTAAATTTATAATAATGTTGATATTAGGAAATGTGTCTGTATTGTCCAATAAGCAATTTAATGACAAAACATTTAATAGTAGGTCCCATTTAATTTGTTGGCTTAATTTTATTAATTCCTGTTCAGTTTTTGTCCACGGAGCATTATTAATGACATTTGGCAATGTTTCAATATTTTATAAACTGTAAGAAAATAAATATATGTTTTACTTTTTTCATCAAACAGCATTGCCGTTTTATATAACTCTTGCTCAATCTAATAGTTTTACTCTTAGAAGACACTTTTTACTGCTTCATATTATATCTGTGATGATTTCTGCAGCTCTGCCAAAGTTCATTCATTTAATTAAAGCGATTCCCTTCATCAAATCAATCCGCATGGTTTAATGACTGAATTATTTCTTTCTTTTGAAATAAAAGAAAATATTGAATTATCTGTGAGAATGTATTTTATTAAAGCCAGGTCACTATAGTAATTGCACTTTTAAAAAGAGCGTTCTTTTTTTCATTAATTTCCATTAGAATAAATTTACAAGTAAATTTATAAGACTTGGTAAAAATTTCAAACTCCTTTCTAGCCTTTGCACTTAGGACTAACAACCTCTGTGAGCCTACATGTCTTTTTCAGTAACATAGGATAATATATACCAGCCAATCTGCTGTGGGGATTGGAAGTAACATACCTGGAGCATCCACCTGGGCTTCTGGCACATCCTCAGTGCTGAGTGTTTAAGCACTCATTGCACATGAGCTTCGAGACTTGACATATGAGTAAGTTCTTTCCTAGAGAAATTAAAGAGCTTGCAGACATTAAATTGTGGGAGCATTACTAGGTCTGTATACTTTTGATACTTATTCAGTCAGGGTTCATTCAGATGTTCTGCTGAATCAACTATTTCTAAGTGAATGCTACACTGAATTCCCCGGTCCCCCTCCTCTCTAGTGGGTCCACGTTGCTCTGTTAATCGTATTCCTCTTCAACCTTCAAGGCTACGTTTAAGTCTCAAGTCCTCCATCAAATTTTCATTGTGGTGCTCGTTGCGGGGACACATCGTTCCTGAGATCACAGTGTGGGTTAGCTGGTTCTCACTGGGTGCTCCCCTTCAGGCAGTGGCTCCGGGATCTGTGCTGCCTCCACCATGTCGTGGGACCATGTGGGACATTTGCCTCCCAAGGTCCATAAGGAAGACCATGAAAAAGCACAAGCGGATTTCTGGTTTAGACTCAGAAGTCGTCCATGTCACAGAGAAAGTAACTCAGTCACATGGTCCCAAACCAACTACAAGAGAGGCTGTAAATGCAATGAGATTCTGTGAGCACGGGCACAGCGCGCTTGTGGCAAAATGTTTGTGCTCACCAAAATTTAGTTCTGCTTTTTGACCCTGGGAATATACTTTGTTGTGAAGTCTACTTTATCTGACCTTTGTATAGGCATTTCTGCTTTCTTCTGATTAATGTTTGCATGTTTTCTTGATGTTAGGCTGGCGTAGGGTAGTTATTGTCAAAAAGTTTCCTGTCTTGTGAACCTGCCCGTTTCCTATTGCTTTGGCAAAAGACAGCTGGGTTTTCCAGGGGCTTTTTTTTTTTTGTCTGATCCTGCTGATGTTTCAGGCTTAAGCTTCTCCAGCACCCATACTAGGATCTATAGGAAGCAAGGAAACTCAAGAAACTTTGCACCATATTATTCCTTAAGTCTCAGATTTCTTAGCCAGCCCCCTATTTCCCTGCTCCTTTGGAGTCTGATGCTCGTTTTATGCACGGTGTTCATGGTTTTTAGCTATAATGAGTGGGAGGATTATGGAGAACTGTGTCTACTCCATTTTTTATGGATTGAGAAGTCTCCTCTTCATTACATGTTTTAGTTGTTTGTTTGTGACATATAAGAAAGCTAGTGTAGATTTTTCTAAGTCATACACTTTATTGAACTCTTATTAGAGGTCACATAATTTTTTGTTTCTGTTTGATAAATTTTATAACTAAATAACATGAAAATAATTTTAGTTTTCATATTACTTACCAATATTTATAACTGTTACTGTTTCTCATATTGGACAGAGGCTCAGAACATTTTTAGGTATTTTGTTTTCTATGTGTCTTTTAGTATTACCTGACTCCAGTTGTTTCTTAAAAGAAGTAGAGACAAAAATGTAAAATGTAAATTAGTATTTATAAGCCTATGCTCATGATATGTGAAAAATAAAATATTTGCTATCCATTTTTTAAGTCCTGGCCCAAATATCACTTCCTTCCAAAAGTTTTCTATTATTATTTTCGCTACAATTTGTTCTCCTCCATCAAAACCATGCTTTGATATTATGGTTCTGAGCGTATAGTTTGACATTTAATTATCCTCAGTTTGTGCTGTGATTCCATGTTGTTTGAAATTTTTCTGATTGCTGAGGTTGATCTTTTTTCTCCAGGTGTGTTTCTTGAGACAGGTAATAAGCTCAGCTGATCTCTTTACATCTTTACAGCATTCTCCGACATCCTTAGAACATGGTAGCTGCTCATTGTGTGTATTTGGAATCAAAAGACAGGTCCCACTCAAGTCCCTGGAGTTAGCAAGCTCTTCTGCCGTCTCGCATAATATTAGGGAAGCATATTTTTGCATGGATTACTCCCAATATTGTAAAGCTCCTGATGTGGCCCTCCTTCTAGAAACATAAGATTCATGTTTTATCACGACTAGGGTTGGAGATATTTGCATATATTACATACCTCAGGGCAATAGATAACTTGGATGTGGTCAGAAAATAATTGGACAAAAAAATCAGTAGAGTGGCTCCAAAACCCTCTCCTTACACCTTCCTTCATTCCACCCAAATATGTGACCATCTTTTCAAAACCCATCCTTTCCCTTATGAAGGGACCCCAAACATTATCACGTGTCTTGGTATAATTTTGTGTTTTTATGTTTCTGAAAATTTTGGAAAAAGTAAGGATGGTCAGTCAGGAAAATTAGGCTCTTAAAAACACAAAGGGCAGATTGATAAATTCTATTTTTCATGTATACACCTTTATGTTATTTAAATTTTTGACCTTTCAATTTTTACAGAAACCACAAGGACAGCAAAGCAGTCAAGAGTTAAATTATATGGAAATTCACTTAAGATGATTTCCTGGTTTTAAGCTCTTGCACCTCTTTCTGGACGGGCATGAGAAAGAGGGTGTGGAAATTAGCTTTTGGATAGCATGGGATTGAGAAAGATCAGCTTAGTGAGCAAAGCTCTGAAACGCAACTTCTGTCTGCCGTAACGTTCACATTAAGGAATGTGGCTTTCCCTAATCCTTTACCCTGGATGCGCAATAATGCAATATCCACCAGGAAATTAAAGCTTTAAAATGACAGTTATAAATTATATTGATGGATAGTAAAGAAGTAGATGAAAAGTTGCATTTCTGAAAATTATTTTGCAAAGTCTCTTGATCAGGTTCTACAAAAGATGATTTGTGAATGGTAATTACAGTTGGGTAAATGCACTGGTCCTGTGGTTTGGGACTGTTAGGAAACAGAAGTGAAGCATTTAGCAAATTAAAGATACCCACATTGGGACCTGCTGATATTGTAGAAAATTTCAAGTTCAGCATTTTAAGACTCAATGAATGTGTTCAGATTCTTAGACTGCATC
This sequence comes from Equus quagga, assembly GCF_021613505.1. Classification (NCBI taxonomy): domain Eukaryota; kingdom Metazoa; phylum Chordata; class Mammalia; order Perissodactyla; family Equidae; genus Equus; species Equus quagga. The sequence goes on along the minus strand of NC_060278.1, from coordinate 30,503,841 downwards.
ATCAAAAAATCCACTGTGGATGTGGTAGTCAAAATTAAAATTGCATAAAGTTGCGGTGTTTAGAGAGATAACCAAATAGTTTTATCAGTCACTATAAATGCAATATAAATGAGATGAAAAGTAAGGTAGTAGGTGAAGGCCAGCATACAGCTCACATCCTCAACTTTCTCCAATTTGTTCCTGCCTGAAGGAAAATGAATGTTAGGGAGTGTGAAGTTTTAATGATTGTTCTTCAGACGGATGATTCATTTGTACAATGAATACTTTCATCAAAATTCATAAACTTGGTAATATTAGAATAATTTTTATAAGGTGAATAAAATGGGACCCTCCATAATTATAAAAAATAATTATGACTCTGATAGAAATCCTACGAAATCAACTTTATTAAATGCCACTGGTTCCTAATTGACTTTTTACAGACAATAACCTATTAGCTCTTCTTGATCCAGCAGCTTGACACTGTTGTTTAATAAAATTATACATGTAGTCAGCAATTTTTAAAATTGTGCTTTGGTTGTCAAAGTGCGTTTTGCTTGTTTCTCCTACTCCCAGTCCCACAGGATGTATGAACTGAATAGACTCTCAATTTTATCATTTTGTCATTGCTCCACTGCCAAAATGAAGTCTCTACTGAGTAGAAACCATAGTCTTTCAACTGATCTATCAGAGTGATAAGAGAAGCATTCATTTAGCCCTTCAAGGTACTGAAAAAATCTATATTGACTAAACAACCAAGTTAATTATTTTGGTAAGACAGTAGTTTAATAAAATTTATGTTGTCCATTGTGTATATATATACTTATATATATATGTGAAATTTATATGCATGAATGTAAGAATTTATGCATGCATACATAAAAAATCGTCTGTCTTACATGTGCAGTTGTGGTAAGATTTCAGAATTAACTATAACAATTGGTCAGTTAGTGAATACTTTATTGTTTCCTCTTTAGTCCTGGAGCACCAATAAAAATTAAGATAAATTTATATTTATAGTTCTGAACTTCAATGTATAAATTGCAGCAAGGTTACATAATTGACTGTTATATATTCCCTGCTTGTATATCCCCTGGTGTCTTTTGGGTTTTAAATTCTTTCTCCAACTTATCCATGCAAATAACTGCTTCCTCCTTAGTAGATTTATGCCCGTGATAGAAACTATGCCGAGTTCCATTACCTGTATTTTTCATGGGCCTCTTAAACTCCTCCTACTCTCCCCCATGCCACACGCCCTTCTCTGTGTATGTGAGTCCTGCTCCTACTTTAAAGATGTCATCGTTCATTGGGTTCATGTAGACAACTTCCTAACAGCCATCATATTTTCTCAGTGAATACATTGGAGCAAATACATATATATCTTCTTTCCATTGTGTTTATTTTGTAATGGATATTGTTGTTTCAGTTCCTTAAAGATCACTGGAGGGTTGAGGTTGTGTTTCTTATCTCTTTTTATTTCTAGAATTTGCCACAGTGACTTGTGACCCCACGAAAGTTAACATATATGACCTATCTTCAAAATATTTGTAAGTGGGCTTGCAATGAAAAAAAAAAAAAAGCAAGAAAAAAAGACTTCCATGTTTTCAAGGGTTTTAATTGACTGCTTGGAAATAGGGAGATTTTTTCTTTTCATAGTCATCCTGCAGATCTAAGTGGCTCTATAAATCAATCATGAGACATGAACTTTTGGAAGAATTGTGTGTCTTTTGACGATCTAAGGAGAGGCCAAGGTTTCTTAGTCATCATAAAGCAGATTCTACAAATGGTCATGATCCTGTTACCATGGTAGCATTGAAGAGCACAAGGAGTCTAGCAGTCCCACGGCCCCCACAAAGGTGCATTTATGGCCAAGATGGGGTTATCTTTAAAGGCTAGACATCATTAGCTTCTACCCCCTTACCAGTATGCCAGAGTATTTTACCTGTTAATTCAAGATTGAATGGTTCTGAAGGCAAAGGCTTTCTGAGATCACCAAGGATTTTTAAGTGCTCAATACTATGCATTTTAATAATGCCTAATTAAAATATTTCCTATAAAAAACTGCTATGGCATCACAACATATTTCATTTTAATTTTCACGCACCCTCTGTGTAAATCCTTACTTAGTTTTGAATACGCTGGATTGTCTGTGCCATTGTTGATATCCCATAGTTTAATGAAAAATGTTCTTCCTGGAGAAGGCAGAAGATGTGTGAATGGGCAAGAACAGGATGGAACCTCAAGACGTTTGATGTGTTCTAAATGGCAGAGCCTCTGCTAGAAGAGATGTCTGTGTCCCAGATTCCTATACTTAATCTTTCTGCAGAGGGAGAGTACCTGAGGTTCGGGACTCCAGTGACCCATCATCAGGCTTAGAGGCATGCTTGCGGGTAGCAACTGCCACTATTTAGATCATGTTCCTTCTGAAAGACAGAGTAGAGGAGGCTTGCCAAAAGGATCTGACGTGACATTCCAAAGAGCAGATAGATTAGGGGGGCATGAAGGAGTCTGATTTTTGGAGGCATCTCATAATATTTTCACAGCAAGTCATTCTGGGGCACTGTCACTGTGAGGTATCTTGAGAAACTAAACTTAAATTGCGTTAGAAGGAACGTAACTAATTTCTTTTTTTTCTTACAGTTTTTAAAAAATTTCTCTGGGAGAGAAGGTGTGTGTGTTTAGTGCTGTGTAATTTGGTCACATGTGTGGATCTGTGTGGCCATGATGAGAAAGGAAGAGTTCCATCACAAGGATCCCTTGTACCACCTTTTCATAGATGTGGCCATCCTCTTAGCTGCCCCCTCCCTAACCCTTGGCAACAGCTAATCTATTATCCGTTCTTAAATTTCGTCATTTCCAGAATGCTATATAGATAGAATTATTCAGATGTAACGTTTTTAAATCGGCTTTTTTCACACAGCAGAATTTCCTTGAGACCCTCCCAAGTTGATGCTTCTCCCATGAGACTTCCCCTTCTTACAGTTGAGTAGTATTTTCCCTAGTATGGATGGACAGCAGTTGTTTACTGTAAACTGTAAACAGTTTGGTTAACCCTTCACCCACTGAAGGACACCTGGGTTGCTTCCACTTTGAGGCTATTTTAAATAAAGCTGCTATGAACATTTATGTGATGTGCCGATTTTTGTGTGAAAATAAATTTTCATTTCTCCGGTGTATATGTCCTGTAGTGCAGTTTCTGAATTTGCGGTAAGCTCATGTTTGGTTTGCAAGAAACTGCCATTCTTTTCCAGAAGGGCTGTCCCATTTTGCATTCGCACAAGCAGTACAAGGAAGATGCAGTGTAAATTCAGCCATACTGGCGCTTCTTGTTGTCACTATTTTTGTTTCTTAGAGCAGTTTTAAGTTTACAGAAAATCTGAACAAGTACAGACAGCCCCGTGTATTGTACTCCCTTTCTCCTGCACACAGTTTCCATATTGTGAACATCTTGCCCCACTGTGGCACATTTGTTACAGTTAACGACTAACATTGTTATATTGATATCAACAAAAATCCATTCTTCACATTAGGGTTTAATCTTTATGTTGTGCATTCTATGGATTTTACCAAATGCATAATGTCATGTTTCCAACATTACAAGATCATGCAGAGTTAGTTTCACCGCTCTAAAAATCCCCTGTGATCCACCAAGTCGTCTCAACCCCTGGCAACCACTCCTTCTATAGTTATTCCCTTTCCAGAACACCATGTAGTTGGAATCATACAATATGTAGCCTTTTCAGATTGGCTTCTTTCACTTAATAATATGCATTTTAGATTCCTGCATGTGTTTTCATGTCTTGATAGCATAATTCTCTTAAGTACTGAGTAATATTCCGTTGTCTGAACATCCACAGTTTATCCATCCACCTACTAAAGGGTATCTTGGTTGCTTCTAAGTTTAGGCAATTGTGAATAAAACTGCTATAAACTTTGTGTGCAGATTTTTGTGTGGACATAACTTTCCAACTCTTTGGGTAAGTGCCAAGGAGCACAGTTACTGGATCGTACCTAAGAGTATGTTTACTTTTGTAAGAAACTGCTACAGTAAACCATCTTCCAAAGTGATTACTGTTCTGCATTCCCACCAGCAGTGACTGAGAGTACCTGTTGCTCCACATCCTTGTCAGCATTTAGTGCTATCAGTGTTCTGGATTTTGGCCATTCTGGTAGATGTGTAGTGGTATCTCGTTGTTTTGTTTTTTAGAGACTTAATTTTTTAGAGGAGTTTTAGGTTCATAGCAAAATTCAGGGGAAGGTACAGAGATTTCCCACATACCCCCTTCCTTACACAGGCACAGCTTCTCCATTATCAACATTCCCCACCAGATGGCACATTTGTTAACAACTGCTGAACCTACATGGATACATCATAATTATCCAAAGTCCATAGTTTACCTTAGGGTTCAGTTTGGTGTTGTATGCTTTACGGGTTTGGACAAGTGTCTGATGACATGTACCCACCATTACAGTATCATACAGAGTATTTTCACTGCCCTTCCGAGAACTGAAGTTCTCTGGGCTCTGCCTATTCATGCCTTCCCCACACCGATCCTGGCAACCACCCATCTTTTTACTGTCGTCATGGTTTTGCCTTTTTCCAGGTCTCAGTCTTGCATTAATTTGCATTTCCCTGATGACATATGATGTGGAGCATCTTTTCATATGCTTATTGGCCCGCTATATATCTTCTTTGGTGAAGATATCTCTTCAGATATTTTGCCCACTTTTAACGGGTTTGTCTTATTATTGTTGAGTTTTCCAGATACTTTTGCAAAAGTGTGTATCTAAAAAGTCATCATTATACCCATTTATAAAGTTTTTCTCTAATTTTATCATCTAGAAATTTTATGGTTTGTGCTTTACATTTTGTCTAGGATCCATTTTAAGTCACTTTTTGGTGAAAGGTGTACGGTCAGTCTGGATTCTTTTTTTTCTTTTTTGTATGTGGATATACAGTTTTTCCAGTATCATTTGTTGAACAGACTATCCATTTTCTGTTGAATTGCCTTTGCTCCTTTGGAAAAAGATCAGTTCACTATATTTGTGTTAGTCTATTTCTGGTATTTCTATTCTGTTCCATTGACCTATTTGTTTCTTCTTTTGATAATATCATACTGTCTTGATAACACTATCTTTATAGCAAATCTTGTAATCAGGTGGTGTCAATCCTCCAATTTTGCTCTTCTTCAATATTGTGTTGGATATTCTCGGTCTTTTTCCTCTCCATATAAACTTTAGAATGAGTTTGTTGACATCCATAAAGTTACTTGCTGGAATTTTTGTTAGGATTGGATTGAATCCATAGATTAAGCAGAGTAGAATGGACATCTTAACAATATTAAGTCTTCCTAACCATGAACTTAAAATACTTCTCTGTCTCTTGAGAATTTTGATTTGTTTTATCAATATTTTGTAGTTTTCCTCATACGAATTTTATGCACATTTTGTTATATTTGTACCTCACTACTTCACAGTTTTTGTGTTAAGTTAAATGTATGTGCTTTAAAAATCAAATTGCATTTGCACCTTGTTGGAATTTAGGACAACAATGGACTTTTGTATATTAACCTTGTATCCTGCAGTCTTGCTGTAATCTCTTATTAGTTCCAAGAACTTTTTGTTAATTCTTTGGGCTACATAGAAAATCATGTCATCTGAAAACAAATACAGTTTTATTTCTTCCTTACCAATCTTTGTACCTCTGATTCCTTTTTTTTTTTCCTTGTCTTATTGCATTAGCTAAGACTTCTAGTATGATGATAAATAGGTTTGGTGGAGGAGACATCCTTGTCTTGTTCCTGCTCTCATGAGGAAAGCATGTTGTTTCTCACCAGTAAGACTGATGTTAGCTGTGGGTTTTCATTGATGTTCTTTATCAAGTTGAGGAAGCCCCCCCCCCACTCCTAGTTTGCTGAGACTTTTATCATTTGTTGGTATTTGATTTTGTCACATGATTTTTTTGCATCTTTTGTTATGATCGTGGAATTTTTCTTCTTTAGCTTGCTGATGTGATTAATTACATTTATTGATTTTTGAATGTTAAATTAGCCTTGTAGATCTGGAATAAATCCAACTTGGTTGTGGCATATAATTCTTTGTTTACATTGTTAGATTATATATGGTCATATTTGTTGAGAGCTTTTTTATCTATCTTCATGAGAGATGTTTGTCTGTTGTTTTCCTTTCTTATAATAGCTCCATCTGGTTTTGGTATTAGAGTAGTGCTGGTCTCATGAGTTTGGAAGCATTCCTTCTGCTTCTATCCTCTGAAAGAGATTGTGAAAAATTGCTGTAATTTCCTATTAAATGTTTGGGAGAATTGCCCTGTGAAGCCATCTGGGCCTGGAAATTTATTAATTATTGATTCAACTTCTTTAATAGATAGAGGCTTATTCATATTGTCTGTTTGTCTTTGAGTGAGTTTTCATAGATTATATTTTTCAAGGAATTGATATAGTTCATGTAAATTATCAGTTTTTTGATCATAAATGAGTATTGATTTTGTCAAATTTTTTTCTGATTCAATGATATGATCATACGATTTTTCTCTTTTATCCTGCAGGTAGGATGCAGCGCTTTGATGAATTTTTTAACCCTGAACCAACCTTACATATCTAGAATAAAACCCACTTGAACATGACACCTAATTCTTTTTGTGCATTGCTCATTTTGTGTGCTAATATTTTGCTGAAAATTTTTGCAGTGACGTTCATGAGAGACTAGTCTGTACTGTATTTCTTCTCTTCCTTCTTATTCCTTTTCTTCTTCATGACTGTCTTCGTCTGGTTTTGGTATCGCGGTAATACTAACTTGATAAAATAATATGGGAAGTGGCTCTCCTGCTCTATTTTCTGGAAGAAATTGTGTAAATTTGGTTTTTGTTATTTAAATGTTTGGTAGAATTTTCCAGTGAAACCATCTGCTGTGTAGTGTTTTTTTTTTCCCCCAAGAGTTTTAAATTAAATTTTAACTTGATCCATTTCTTCCAAGTTGTCAAATGTATGAACATAGATCTGTTTGTAGTATTCCCTTATATTCCTTTTAATTTGCTGCAGGATCTGTTGTGATATTCTCTATTTAATTCCCATAGTTAGTGATGTGTGTATTCTTTCAGTTCATCTTTGCCAGTCTTGATAGAGGACTATCAACTTTCCTGGGTTCTTTTTGAGAAACAAGCTTTTCAGTTGTTTGGTTTTCTGAATTGTTATTTATTTTAATTTTAGTTGATTTCTACTCTTTATGAATTCCTCTTTTCCTCTCCCATTGTGGGAATTTTGCTATTCTTTTTCTAGTTTCTTGATGTAGATTATTGATTTGAGACCTCATATTGTATTGCTATAAATTTCCCTTGACAGTGTTTTTGATGCCTTCCATATATTTTTATTTTGAATTTTCATTGAGTTCTATGTATTTTCAAAATTTCTTTAGACTTGTTTGATTTATATATTATATATGTTTTATTTAATAATTGGATGGTTGTAGAATTTTCTAGTTTCTTTCTGTTAATTTCTAATTTGACTCCATTGATGTCACAGAACATATTTTATATGATTTTCATGTTTTAAATATTTGAGGTTTGTTTTATGAATCAATATATAATTTCTCTTGGTGTTTGTTACGTGGGTGCTTGACCAAATGTGTATTTGCTCTAATTGAGTAGAGTGTTGAATAATGTCAGTTAGATCCTGTTGGTTTATTGTGTTGTTCCCGTATTGCTAGTTACTGGTTATGGCTGCTTTTCTGTGGCATTGGGTCTCCTTACAGTGCTGCTCTGGAAGTGGAGCCCCGCTAATGGGATCTTGAAGCAGTGTTTCCTTTATTTTCTATTTATTACTGACATTCTTCTAAAATCCTTCTGATTTTTTTTCTTAATTTGCAAATGCTTTGGTTTGATGGTTGGTTATTTTTTGAAGTCTGAAGATTCACACTGGTTTTATTTTTGTCATTATTCCCTCTGAAAAAGTTCACATTAATAGTCTATAAAAATTTGAAGCCATTCTTATCAGTTTTCAGGATGTTGTAAAAACTCATGTAAGCATAGTTTGATTGATAAGAAAGTTCAAAAGAATTTTAAGGAAATGAATAGAAATATAAATGAGCAAGGATTATAGTAATTATTTTCTATTTAACTACTAGTTGATCTTAATGCATTTGATAATATGATTACTCAATGGTGGGTATTTATGTGTCACAAATGTTATCATTTTCTAGGTAAGTCTACTTAATATAAGAAATAGAAGGCCAAGTTTAAAAAATCCTTGATAAGTTATATTCACTGTTAATATTCACTGAGTTGAGTCAACCAAGCTAGCTTTCACTTAAACTTATTCATATATACCAGATTTATATATATCTTAATAAACATTAAGTTTGTTCGGATTTTCTCTTTTCTGGATTTTTGCTTCTCACTGTGCTTCACGGAGAGGGTTGTGCATAGTAACCTTGCAGGGACTTCTTTTTGTACATTAAAATCCCTTTAAACAAAATGAAAACTTTCTTACGAACATTTATGTTGAAACAAGATTGACCCAAGAAAAGTCAATTATAGTTTGACTCCAACATTTATTTAAAGCAGCTATAATATTCTCTATGGAATAAAGAGATAAGCACTTCTGAATACTTCAGTGTATTCTCTCTTACAATACTTTACCCTCTAGTAAGGTATGTTCTTTCCCCTCTCGGATGGCTGTTTAAGATCTCTCACTGAACTGCCATGTTCTTGAAATTCTCTGACCTTCAGTGCCCCTCTCTTCCCTTATTTGTCTACTCATCAGAGGGCATGCTCTAGTTTAGATGTCTAGACAATCTGATAATTAATATGACCTGCAGTGTGACAGAATGGTATATTTTACTTTCCTTTTTTCTTTTCCCTGCCGGATGAGATATTTACATTTTAATTTGATGTTTCAGTGTCAAACTGAAAGACTAACTTTATCTTAAAGTTATTTAGGATAATTTCATACCCAGGAATAATCTGAAGGATTATCTGTAATATTATAAAGGGTTATGTGATTATATCATGAGGTCCATATACTTTTCTAAAGCTCCTTTCTTCAGCTAAAACACATTAATTGAGCTCCTGTCACATTCAAGGCTTTGTGTTAGGCATTGCAAATAAACAGATGAACGAATGAATAACAAAAGGTGGTCTGGCACTTTTAGAGTCGGCTAAAGTCAACTCTGCATGAATCTACAGAAGAAAAGATGCAATGAGTGCTTGTTAGATTAACTTAAAATAGAACTTTATACAATTAAGCTAAAACTTTTGTTTAAAATCGTCTGCTAATAAGAAACAATGGTAGTCAAGTTAACTAGAATCTGAGCTTCTTCATCTTTGCTGTTCTCCTAGTCCACATTACAGAAAATAATGGGATTAATTAATGTTTGAAAAATGAATAAAAGGCTCAGCCAATTGTGATACGCAAGACAAGAATTATACTGGTGTCAGAACAGTTATCTGTTTTATGTGTATATGTGTGTATGTATATATAATATATATATGTGCAGCAAGACATATGACACATGTATGTATATATATATATATATATATATATATATGACAAGAGTTAAAATAAAACTCATCATTTTTCCCTCAATAGAGGATTTTTTTTTCAAATGGTATAACTCACTTCTCATTTCTTGCTTAGATGTTTATAAATAGATGTATTAACTCAAAAGAGAAAATCGAAGGAGAAGGCATGTAAGAATCCATTTTGAAATAATAACTCCTGTTGTTTATCTTATGAAGCCTCTCTCTTCCACTAAGCGCTAAGGCAGCTTTCTAAAGCAGGTAGTGGATATCTATTTGAAGGGAGAGGAAAGTGAACACATCTGTATATACTTTCCCTTATGTGACTCTGCTTAAATCATGCAACGTGAATTCTAAAAATTAGCACAATGAACTCACTGCAACCCTGCAAACTGTGGCAGGACTAGCAGCACACAGAATACTTCAAGAAATTTCTGAATTAAAGGAATTTAATGTGTCAGCATTGGCTGGCAAAATGGAGTTGAGTAAGCTACATCTAAATATATATCAATCAGCTGGAGGAGGAGGGAGCTGACCCCCAGCAGAACAACAGAGGCCCCGACCTCTGAAATTGGAAAAACTGTCAACCTTTGCACTTCTGTATTCCAAATTTACAAATAATATGCTGCCAGCAAAGCATTCACACCTCACATTCCCACCCCAGGCAACAAAGTGGAGGTTTATTAACTAAGATATTGATCATAGTATCTGGCATAAACCGTGGAAGGAAACTAGAGGGGGTCTGTGTCTTAGAACCAAGCCATGACCTGGAATAGGAGGTGTCCTCTTCCACAAATGGTCGTCTCCAGAAATAGTTTAGTTCATATGCACAGTGTCATCAGTCAGTATTTCTGTTGCCTCATCTTAAAATATAAATGAAAGATCCAGTATAAATATATACTTGAGGACACCTTTAACATAAAATATAAAATTCAAGTTAAAGAAATGAAATTGTTCATAGATGAAGCAAAGGAACAAAACATTCTAATTTCTATACTCAGATAGATTCAAGAAGATATTGTATCCATATTAGAAGAAATGAGTTTCAAGGATAAGGATCAATAAGAAAATGATGAGGGATTTTAAAAAATTATGATTATTAAAATTTGTTTTTAAAAACTTGGAAAATAGAATTGAAGAAGTCTCACAAAAGATAACACTAAAATACAATGTTCGGGATATGTGAGAGAAAAATTAAAAGAGGAAAACCAACTCAAGGGGTCCAACATTTGACTAATAGGATTTCATGAAACAGAACATAGAGAAAATAAAGAAGAGAAAATTAACAGAGAAATAACAAGGGAGTCCTCAGTGACCCATGAATATTCTAAAAGAAAGGAAATAGTGAGTATTAAACAAGATTAAAAAAAAAAAAAGCCCCACATAAACCCAGCGTGGTGGACTTTTAGAACTACAAGAATAAAGAAAAGATCATCAACATCCCCACAAAGAAAAATCAGACCATCTTAACCAGAAAAGAGGAGCAAAGTGGTGAATATCCCACTTCCCACAAGCAATGTTGGGCGATTGTATAAAATGAAGCAATTTCCTCAATGTATTTTCAGGAAACGGTTCTGGTGCTTTTAGACCTCACCCAGAATATGGAGAGCAGAGTGTCTGAAGGCGTGATAGACTTGGAAGCATTCAAGGATTCATATTGTTTATCCCCCTATGTAGATATTCGGAAAACATGACTTGAGGTCTTTCTCCAGTAAGGCAGGTGCTACACCAAGCAAAAGGAGGGCTGGGATCTAAGAATTAACGGTGCCACCTCCTAAGAGAACTGCGTAGCACAGCTCAGGTGACTGCTCTGCAGACAGAGACCAACTATTTTCTATTGGAGCAAAAGAAGGAAGGGGCCAGTAAACATCCCTGTGTCCAGAGAGGATTCCAATGGCCATACTGTGATGGAGATATCGGAAGAAATTAAGTACTTCTTAAGAAAGAGGTAAAGAATGAAAGGGCATTCTTAAGAAAGAAAATCATGTCAATTTGAAAGTCGAGGAACATTTGAGAAAGTTTTTCAAGAGAAGTACTTTCATCCTAGGAGACTGTTTAATCATTATTCTAAACTGTGAATAATACTTATACATAATTCATTTTCAGCAATTAGAATCAAAGGACGGATAAAACAGGAGATAGGGAGGTTTTAGATTGTAATGTAAATGTGACCAAACTGAGCATTGTAAAGTTACTGATGCTAAAGTCAAAGGCGAGAGGCGAGATGAATGCAGGTTAGGGAACACTCACATCGTTTTACGAAATGAGGAATCAAGGTGGAGAGTCCTTTTGTGAGGAAAGAATAGAAAGAAATAGAAGTGGTTTAAGTATACACCATTAAAGTTGAAGTACATACCATTAAATTAAGCAAACTAACCAACAGGTGTTAGACTATACTGAGAGGGTGGACAGTCAGGGACGGTGGGAGTGTGAATAAACCTGATCATCATATACAATGATAAATCAATAATGTTTAAAGCAAATAATCAAGAAATAGCAGTCTCCTGATTACTTAGAAATATGGAGGCAACTACAGAACGACCTAAAACAGGAAGGATTATGAATGTTTTGTATTCTAAAGAGTCACGTTGGGTGATATGGGGAGTGGGGAGTTTTGTGGTTGTGCAGTAAACAAAAGTCTGTTTTATTAATAATCCTTTAATACAATTTGATTTCAAAATATGCATTTTTCCCAAAATATTTTAATTTACAAGTTAAACAAAGATGTTAGTGAAAGTATGATCTTTACTTTGTAGATAAGAAAACTGAGCCCTGCAATGCATGTTTAGTTTTCCCTAAGACCCGGTGAATGGCGGAGTGAGGACCAGATGCAGGAGTTTGTGGTCTGCTGCTCTTGGCTCTAAAATTCAACAGAGGAGGGCATGGGGTAGAAATCTCCATGAAGGCAGGTGATTCTTTCAGTTATGTTTAAATATATTGTGGGAAAACATCGAGTAGAAAGTGGAAAACCCAAGCACACATTGACTTTTTGCCAGAGGTTAGGTTGGAGAATTTGAGAGGAACCTGTCAGCATCACTTTCTTTGCACATGGACTGGGGATTGTTCCTATTTAAAAAGAAATGCTCTTTGCTCCTCCCTGGGAGTGGAAATAGTTATTGTTTTTCTCTCTCCTGCTAGAGCGGAAGAGCAATTGGCTCTGGACAAGAGTCTACTATTCATTTTAAGTGCCCAATAAAAGTCCTGCATGTATACTTGAAGTGCCAGCCAGAGGAGAGGAAATTAGAAACCCAGGAAATATTTGAACACAGGTTTGAGGTTATTTGAACCAATAATGACATTTATTACTAATGAGACTGAAGATATGATTAGACTTTCTTTGTGAGCAAGCACAGCATCTCCTGGCAACCACTGATTTTATTTCAAAAAGGGTACCTTTACTTTATCACACATAGTTTATCTGACTACAGGACTCAATTGTTGGAATATTGAAGTATTGTGACTTATTGTAATCAAGTCTGCATGCAATTTTCTCTGTAAAATAATTGTAAGCTTCCACTGTATTGGAGGAAATGCTTTCTAATAAAGAAAACCCATATCGAGTATGAGAAAATTTTACTTGATTCTAAAGAGTCCTTTTTATTGATAACATCTGATATGTACAAAGTTTTACAAGAATTTAAATCTGGAGGATGTAAAATTAATCACTATTTTTTATTCTAATAGATAGCATAAAACTCTTAAAATTAGTACTAGTAGTGAAAGACACTTCAATAATATGTAACCTATATATAGATTATTTTTCTGAATATCTTTCCAATAAATACAACTTTTAGAAAAGGGGAAATGACCATAAATTGTGGCAAATTGTGAGACCTCATTCTCCTGTCCTTGGACAACATTCTATAATCTTACATTTCTATCTCTAAAATTGAAGATTGATCCTAAGAAGATGAAGTATAAATAAACTACATAATTTTTAAGTTAAAGTATAATAAACACTCCTTTATTACAAAAATAAACTAACAAAATATCAATGTTCAAATTAAAGAGGGTAGAGATTGATAGATATGGTCACTGTTTACAGATGAATTAAATATAGTCATTCTATTATTTTTATTATTACAAAATCATATCTTTTTTTTTGGAGGAAGATTAGCCCTGAGCTAACATCTGCTGCCAATTCTCCTTCTTCTTCTTTTTCTTTGCTGAGGAAGAGTGGCCCGAAGCTAACATCCATGCCCATCTTCCTCTACGTTATATGTGAGATGCCTGCTACAGCATGGCTTGCCAAGCAGTGCCATGTCTGCACCCGGGATCCGAACCCCTGAACCCCGGGCCGCCAAAGTGGAACATGCGAACTTAACTGCTGTGCCACCGGATTGGCCTCCACATCTTTTTTTTTTTTCAAAGTACGAATAGCACATAGAAGATTGGAATGCCCTGTGATCACTTTCCACCTCACCAAGAGTTAATTACTGCTGTCAGATTGGTCCACAATTGTCTAGATACTGTTTTCTTTGTTGTAGAAAAATATATTTCCGGTATATATGTTCTTTTTTATAACAACATATTCACACATGAGTGTTGTATACCATGGGCGTCTTTTCAAGTGTTCTTTCAATATACATTAGACAGCCTTAAACTGCTTTCAAAAGGATCGTTTTCTTAAACTTAAAAAGTTTTCAAGATTAATCTAAACAATATTACTATGCCTTTGAAGTACAGTAGAGACTATTTAAATGTGGTTCTATTCTTGGGGATCATAAGAAAACAGAACATGGGTAATATATTAAGGAAAAGCTACTAAGAGATATTACAAGTAATAATAAGGTAAAAGGAATATTTTGAAGACTGCCAAAGTTAATCTGTCGTTCTGCTATGGAGTTTTGAGGAATGTTAATTGATATGTATTAAAAAAAACAAGATAACTATTTCTGTTATTAAAATATCCGTCTGTTAACCACCATGTAACCCATACGGAATGCCAGTATCCACTTATGGAATTTTTAAACCATAGGTTCCTTCCCACGCTGCCCCTGATCCCAGAAAGTTTGGTGAGTATGATGAATTTTCTGTAGGCCCAGCTGGCTTTTTTTGAATAACAAAATAGAGTAAGATACTACAGTTTCTACAATATTATTAATAACCACTTTCCCCCAGTTGTCATCCCATAGGCATGACTAGTGGATTACTTATTTTATTTGAATCAATACTGGTTTTCTACTTAAGGAATAAAAGCTTGAGACTATTGCCTGCTCATTATTCTATTCCTCAGGGCACCCACCCTATGATGGCACACTATCTGTCGAATTACTTTAATAAGGAAAGGGAAGACGAGTTAAAGGCGTTAATGGCCAGATGCTTAGTAGTATTGCTACAGTGGAGATCACATGCTGCCACGTTGATGGTGATATAAAGGTCAGATAAGGACATGGAGTGTCTAGATGGGGACAAGGACAGTTGTGAGGAAGGGGGTTGAAAAGGAAGACTGAAGATGGGAGTGTAGTCTGGATGAGAAAGAAGACAAACACCGTTAGATGTGACCTTGTGACTATACATTTAGTCTAAGAGGATACTGAGCCAAAATTGTCCACAAGTGATTGTGGAGAAAGAAAAATTCACCTCCTGTGTTCATTCATTCCTTTAACAAATAAGTTTTGAAAGCCCAGTGCTCCAAGGCAGGCTCTGCTCCAGGTTTTGGAATCCGTCACTAGACAAAGATTCCAGGTCAGTGGAGCTTTTTGTTGGTGGGGAAAGTCGGAGAACAATAAATCTGTTATATAAGTAAATTATGAAGGATGGCAGAAGGTGGAAGATGCCATAGAAAATAAAAGTAAAATAAGGCGGGACAAAGGGTATGATGGAAGGTTGATGGTATTAAATTGGGACTTAAATTAAAAAGTTCAGCCTTCTGGAAATTTTGTTACTTGGACAAGATTTGAAAGAGATGAGTGGGCTAGCTGAGTGAACAATGAAGGGAAGCATTTCAGGTAAAGGAAACTGCTAGAAGAGGGATCCCCATGGGAGAACACACCTGGGTATTTGAGGAACAGCCCAGAGGCCAGTGCTGCTGGAGTAGGGAGTGGCAGAAAATAAGGTCAGGAGACAGGGAGCTGGGTCACGCAGGGCTTTATAAGCCATTGCACAAGCTTTGCTTTTACTGGGAATTTATTGCCAAGATTTCCTCCATGACTAATGAGAAAGAAAATAAGTCAGGGCTGAGTATAAGGATTTTATCCTGAGCAACTGGAAGGATGGGATGGACATTGCCTGAAAGGGAGAGGGCTTACCTCACAGTAGTGCCGGGTAGATTTTATCAGGAGGCAGAGCAGACGTTCAGTTTCGAACATGTTGCGTTTGATGTGTCTGTTAGACAACCAAATGGAAATGCTGAGTACGCCATTGGCTGTTTAGATCTGAACTTCCAAAGATGATCTCTGCCTCGATCTCTGTCTCTGTTCCTCTCTCTAGCTCTGGGTCCAGATCTCCACCTACATTTAGATCTAATCTACCCATATGTGAACAGTATAGATGCCACCTAAAGCTATGAGACTGGATGCGGTCCCCAAGAAAGTGAGTGCAGATAGAAGAGAGAAAAGGACCAAGTTCTGGAGTTGGGGCACTCCAACATTAGGGAGTCAGTGATAAGAGGAAGAACCACAAAAGAGGACAATGAATAACTGGCGGCTAGGAGGATCTACCAGTCAAGCTGTGATGCGAAAGGCAGAAGTGCTAGGATTGGTGGAGAATTATATAATTTTGGGAGCTGGTTAAACAGTTCCTGTATGGCTGTTGCTACTGCATCTGGTGCTTAACTAGCCTAAATCTGGTGGGAGACAGAAGAGCTGCAGGCTTTCCCCGTGCTCCCAGCCACCACGGGGAGCCAGCGGATCAGTGACAGCAGTGCCTTGAACCCCCACACCAACCCTCTGAATGTAAAAAGGATAGGACTTCTGCTTTTTTGCTCCCTTCCAAGTCTGGCACAAAATAACTCCTGTGGCCCAAGCTGACAGTACTGTGAAAAGAAGGAGATTTCCGGAAATATAGCTCCAACTTAGCTAAATTAACCACCAAGAGAAGCTAAGAAATTGTGGTGTCCTGGAAACTAAGCAAATAAAAGAAATGAAATGATTTAAAGAAGAGAAAATGGCCAACTGTGCTAATTTTTGTCGATAAATAAGATGGAGATTGAGTCGTTGTCATTCAGTTTAGCAGTGTAGACGCCATTAGCAAATTTGACAACAATAGTTCAACGGGATTGGGGCAGGGGCAGCGAAATACAGAATGAAGTGGATTTGAAAGAGAACGAGAGGAGAGGAATTGGAGACAGAGGTAGAGACAATACCGTGCGGAAGTTTACCACAAAAAGAGAATAAGGAAATGGGGTGATAATTTTTCAGGGACATGGAATCAGAATTTTTGTTTTTTTTTAAGAAGGGACAACATTTTAAACATTGATGGGAATAAATCAGAAAAAAAAAATAATAAAAGAGTTGATATGTTGGGAGAATTGTTGGGCGATGTCCTCCAGCAGGCAAGAAGCGGTATGAGCTGGTGCCCAAATGGTGGGGTGGACTTTATATGGAGGCACAACCGCCTCTTCCAAGGCATGTGGGAAGGCAGAAGGTAGGGCCGCAGACACAGGCTGAGGAGCTGAAGAGCTCTTGTTTTCTGGGCAATATCTCATCCGATTGCTCCAAATGGAAGCAGGACATCAGCTAAAAGAGAGGATAAGGTGGGGCTGTTGGAGATTTGGAGAAAGGATGAGTGGTGAAGCAATCACCCAGAGGCTGGGAGAGCAAACTCACCCAGGATTTTAGCGCAATTGCCTGGCAACTTGAAGGACCCATTTAGGGTTCATGGCTATCATCTGCAGAATAAATAGTTATACCTCAGCCCCATTTTTAATTACAGAGTAAAGGGGCGTTACGTACTTTGCAGCACGTTTGCATCTCTTCAAAACTCTTCTAATAGATGACACCAGCAGCAAAATGGCATGCTAGGTAGACAGAACCCAAATCCCCTGGAAGTTATTTACATTGAGCTCTGCGTAACAGTAGTTCAAATTTAATAATATGCCCATAATCAAACTCATAACCTAAATTTGAAAGCCTTTCCAAAACACTTAGTAAGGCGGAACTATAAGTGCAATTGTAATTATAAACAATGTGGGGTGATTAACGTACCTCATCAAATAATTTTTTTAGAGTAGGTGCACACCAGAGCCTCAGTCCACCGGTGGGCCTGTCTGGGGCCACTTTATTGCCGCTCCGGGGCTCGCATGTAGGGGGCCGACACAGTCTTAAGCAGCCTGCACAGAGAAGCACTTCAGCACCTCAGGAGCACAGACCGGGATGAATCAGGTACTGGCACAGCCACATGCAGCTTGTTTCATTTTATTTATTTTTTTTCCTATTTCTCCAGCCCACCCACTAAATTTTACTCTTTTTGCCAAGTTACACCCCCTATGCTTGGTTTAGAAATAAGACACAATATTACACTTCTGTTTTCATCCTTAAAACACAGTATAATAGCATTGATTTCTGATCTCTCTTCAATTATGTTCTTAGGAGCAAATGATTCGAAAATGGGGAAAGGCCTGAAGGAATGAGATAATAGAATTATTCCAATGGCTGTGTTCCCCTTCCACGATATTTGAGGAGGACACGAAGGTGGCTCCAAGGGTCTTGTTTTGCTGCTCTCTGTGTCCTGCCGGCTTCAGCGTCTTCACTATAGAATGTGGAAGTGCCTTTCTCTGGGGGAGGGGCGTGGAAAGAGCAAGACCACTCAGCACAGACGTGCGTCAAGGCCAGCGGGAGGGGGCTGTGCCAGCACAGACACGAGCACATTTTACTCAGAGTCGCTCTCCAGAAAGGAGCCTCGACAGAGGACCCAGGTGACTCGCCCAGAGAGTTAAATCCATTCAGAAATTTCCCATGGAATCTAGAGAAAATTCACTTTCTAAGGGATGGATTTTCAAGTTACATCAGCAGAGCCTGTGGAAGCCAAACCAAATGCCACTGCCAGTTTTTGAATCACAAGTTTACTCGTAACTTCAGAGAACTGTAAGTAACATTCCGGTCTTGTAACCGATGACTTCTGCACTGATTTTTTTTTTTTATTTTTAAGTGTATGACAAAAATTCTGATATTTGACCCAAAGCTATAAAAATTATGACAGGCCCAAAAGTGTGAGTTTGAATCTTAATTAGTTCCATAGTCCCCATTTATTTTTCTATGAGCTGCCTGTCTCCTTTACTTTATGGTATAGAATATGCAGGATGCGATGCTTCACAGCAGACATTTACTCCGAGGTTCTTTGACTTCCTCAAGGGGGTGGCTGGGGAGCACACCTTCAAAGGAACAGTTTCCTGGAGAACCTCAGTGCCAGCACTCACCGACTGCCTGGCCAAAGCCGTCCCAGCAGTGCCTCACATCCTTCTCTTCTCAAGGCCAACAGCCTTTGCAGAGCTAACCTGTAATAAAAGAGCTGGTCACCAACATAAATAAAACGTGCCTGTGTGTAAGAAGGACTGGAAAATCTGAAACACACATTGAAGTCCCTGCCATGATAACTTCTGAAAAGAGCAGAAAGTTAACTAACGTTTGGAGAAGGAATGAAAGAACCAGAAGAGTTTGGCAAGAAGGCTGTAACCCAGCTCTTTGTTTCTGTGTCTCCACCAGCGTCAGTCCCTCTGAGGTCACTCACCCCACCCTCCCCGGTCCTGAGAGCACTGGACTTACACAGAGAAAACAGGGACATGCAGAGGCAAATGGCAGTGAGAAGTGAAAGGGCAATGCTTATCATCATGACTTCAGCCCCGAAAATGAGCAGAGACAAGCCGTTTCTCCTGTCCGGTCATAATTTCTTAGCATCGGTGATCCATAATTTTATTGGTTACATATAGTTGTGGTTCATTTTGGTCGGTAGAAGACGTTTTCTTTATAGCGTTAATGATTAAGCAGGGGAAGGACCATGGTTCAGGGCCCCATTATAGGATAAATCCCTTAATGACAGAGATCATATAGCCACATCCCCCCCTAAAAAAAAGACACCGATGGTCGATCATTAATGTTGGGTATAATTAGCATAAATTATAATCCTCAAACTTAGGAGATCTAGTCAGACCCAGGTCTTGAGTGCTGTGTACACCTTCAGAATTTTCTGGGCTGCGAAGAATACAGGAAACCAGGGGCAGTTAGTGTGTGCACAGCAATTTACATTCACTATTGGTTTCACTGGCAAAATAGGGTGCAGGAGCTTGTTAATCTTACTTAATTAGAGGTGATATGTAACCAACACAGGTGTGTGAAGACGATTCCAGCATTGTCTGCTGAGGCCCCCAACCCAGATGACCATCGAGTCACATTGATTGAGTTCTCACTGGCACAGGGGCCCTCTGAGTCAGGAAGGCATCACAGAGACAGTTTGGTTTTAGCTGAGCTCTCAGACTCATAAGAGAGGAGTGAATTCTGGGTTAGGAAGAAATTAATCTCCAAACACCATGAGTTTATTATGGAACTAAAGGGGCATTGGTAATTAATTTCTCTTGTGACTAATGCTAATGGCTTTTGCTGAACTAGTTCAAGTTCATCTCTAGAGTTCAGTGTAATGTATTATTTTCAAATGTAAATATTAAATATTTATTTACTTACTTTGTACAGCCAAGAATCCTGGTGAGATGCTAATAGTCTTCTACCCACTGCCTGATACATGTGGTTAACATGTCACCAAGATTGACAAATGACGAAATCACTGCTTCAGGGGAAGCATGTATGTTGGTATCATTGCACTCTCCCAAGTTTAGTGAATATGGAGATTAGTGTTATATGCTTAAAAGTGGAGAGAAACACTCAAGAAAATGGACATGTGCCAGCTCCAGTCAAAGTTCTAGAACTTATGTCCACTCTTTATAGGTCTCATTTTGTTCTAGCTTCAAGCTGACATCAAAGATGAACTAAAGAATGTTTGGGATGTAAACAGGGTTTCCTATCAGCCAATGGATACAAATCTGTTATTATATGTTTTTTTTATATTAATACTCCAAATACCACTCTTCCCAAGTTTTTCCTACTTGCTTAAAGTCCAGTCACTTGCTAGCATTCTCTTCAGAGCTAATGCCCATGCATACCCTTGGCGAATGTGTGACTCACTCTTGGTTGTGTCCACCGTCTGCAGGGAAAGCCTAAAGTTCACCAGTGTAGATTGCACACTGGGTCCTGAGACAGGTCACCAGAGAAAGCTCCTGTCACATCAGTGTCACTTAATGCCAGGATTTACCTTTCTCTCTCTCTTCACTGTGGCAACCTGGAAGTCACTTTTTAAGTGAAGATGGGAATAGCTCCTTCCTCTGTTTATGCTCATTCAAGGATGAAGTCAGAGCTGGGCTTCCTGAAACCTAGTGTTAAAGAAATAAAAATAAAATGAGTTGACATCTGTCCATTTCACTTCACACTCACTCTGAGGCGGCAAAGAGTGTGGACCTGCCCCTGCTCTTAGTGACATATCGTACACATAATCACTCACTCCCCTGGGATCTATAGGGCATCGTGTGGCATCTCAGCCAGTCTAACCTATTCGCCTGTGGCAATTACTACATCCTGTCTTTTACTACATGTGTATTGGGGAGGAGTCCATCCCTGACCATCAGACATGCAGTTACAGTTTTGAAAATCAATGATGGTCAAAATTCCAATTCTACTTTTATTTTCTGGTGAGAATCCCTTGATCCCTACTCAAGTTAGTATATGTAATTAAGTATGTGGGAGGGGCCCTGGAGGATGCCTTGGTCCTCATCCCAACCCCGAGTTAGATGCGGAAGAGTGAAATCCGCTTCTGTCATGCATCAACAACATCTGATCAGAATGCATGAGACACCTGTCATTATGCATGAATTATATATGATGCGACATGTTGAGTTTTTCTTTTCTTTTTCTTAGAAATGTACAACACATGTCATTTGCAACGCTATTGAAAGGCAGTATGTGGCCTGTAACTATTGTCTAGGACTTTGAGTCAACATAATAAGGGGAGTAGTAACTTAACTGTCACGGGAAAATGAGAAATGAACAGAGGGGAAATTAATATGTACAAGACTCTTTCTCGGGTCCAGGAGAAAAAGCAAAGCATGTCATGACATACTTGGAGTAAAGGATTCAGAGTAGTTCAAATGGAGTTAAGGCGTGCAAGAATGGAGTCAGTCACAGCTAAGGACTCTTGTGTGCGACTCGACAAGCAAGCTGTGTAACAGAGAGCCACGTTCTTGCTGCAGTGGACGTGCCTTGATGGGCTCATCTTTGACCCCAGGGCAACAGTTCATTAGCATTAAGCCTAGTAGAAAATAGCCAAGAAACATTTCCTTGTCAATATGTTTAGTAATTATGTCAGGTAGCAACATCAAATAACTGATCACACTGTATTGCATAAATTACATCAAATAATTAGAGAACGTTTAAGTAACATTAAATAATGTAGGTCAACTCAAATGGTCGGACTTTGAGGATGTTAGGTTTTTTCCTCTTCTCTTTATAAGTGGTCATTACGTCTGTTTGAGAGACTCTCATCGAGTGTAAAGTTCTGTCTCAGTCTCCAACCTCCTGACTGACCCAAATGAGAACGTCCAGAGTCTGCAGAGTCAGCTCTGCTTACATCACATCTCCAGGAGGAGGGGAGGGGAGAGCGTTTTCATTATGTCCCAGTTAACCAGTATATTAAACAAAGTAATCAAAAAACCTCCCTGGAGGGATGGAAGGATGTTGGCTCACGAAATGTTGATCAGGACGCACTTTTAAAGCCACAATCGAAAGATGGTGTATTTATCCCCAGACTGTCTGTCTTCCAGGAAGTCCTAATAACAATAGGAAATATATGTTCAGTCCCCTTCTTCCATGATTATTTTTAAGCGCAGAGTCATATGTCAATATATTATTTCCTTACGGTAGGTTTCAAAAGAGATCTGTCATTGCAATTTTATTCCATAACCTTTTTGAAACTGTGCAAAATATCCCTTCATTTTTTGTTTTGTTTTGTTTTTGAGGGCTTATAGATCTAGGCCACAGGCATCTAGATTATGTGAAAACGTTTCTTACTAAAATTTCAAGTAGCCATTTTTATAGTTAAATTGCCTGTGTTGATTGTATGTAGTAATCATTTGTCGTTGCGTATTCCTGCAAGTCT
Organism: Equus quagga; assembly: GCF_021613505.1. Lineage (NCBI taxonomy): Eukaryota > Metazoa > Chordata > Mammalia > Perissodactyla > Equidae > Equus > Equus quagga. Next base: position 30,481,193 of record NC_060278.1, on the reverse strand, counting down.
GTGTAACACAGCCCCTGTTAGTCATCTTTACGAAACGTCGTAGTTCTTCTTCGTTCTCTCCCCATTCCTGGATTATTACTTCCACTTTGCTTTAAGGAGTTAATTCACTTTTTTGTTAGAAACAAGTGAGTCCTGAAGATACTATTTTTCATGCTTACAGCAATCCCACCTCTACTTGTAGCTCTATTTGTGAAGTTTAATTAATTCTTTAATCCTGCTGCTGCTTTTGTTTCACTAGCTAATATCTTGAACCAGTTTTAAATGGGTCTAAATGTGCTCTGCTTGTTGACATGCTTAAGTGCCTCTTCTAAGCTGTTCTTACAAGCTACTGACAAATTGAAGCCATTATTACACTAGAAAAAGTAAATAATAATACTTTTTCCCGAGAAATCCAAATGGATTTTAACATAGCTATAAAATGTTCATACATTTTGTGTGAAGTAAAGATAGGGAAAATGATTTCGATAATTTATGAGGAAAAATATTTATACCATCAAGTGGTAAGACATTTTTTGCAACATTCCTCAAATGGCAGATTTTTTTCGGTAGTTAGTCCAGGTTTTTCTCTTATGTCAGGTAAACCTCATATCACTTTTACACTATATTTGGTGAGAAGCTTGGTGCCCTCCCTAATGATTAGGCTGGGTCCTATCATACATTAGTCTGTAGAATGAAGAGGCAGAAATTCCAGCCACGTCAATCATTAAAGAACCCAACCACGGTGGCCAAGAGTGTCTGTAACCCCTGAAAGGATTGCTACAGCCAACTTCCTGCTAAACAAGGATCAGTTTCAGCGGGAGAGACTTTTAGTCATGTAGCCTATTTATTCCTTGTTTCCAGTAGGTCCCCACTCTGATCAAGAAGCGCCCCCCCCCTCCCAGTACTGCCTACATCCCTATTTCTTAATCCCAGATCCCCATGGAGCAACAAGGTCTGCTCATGGGTTACCCATCCAGTGCATCTTTTGTTATTCCTCTTTCTAGGCAACCTATCACCCAGCACATACCATTTCTGTGATGAAAATTTATAATTTTCTGTCATTGTTTATTTCCGCTTTCCTGGATCATTAACACATTGACCACACGTTTGCTGCTGTTAAAAGTAGTAAAACCGGATAAATTTCAACCTCTCCTGTTTTGCTGCTTTAAAGTTTCCTACTGACTGGGTGGTAAATTCATTCATTCACTTATTCACTCATTTATTCATCTATCAATAAGGGCTTGATCACCTTTTCTGTGCCAGCCACTCTGCTAAGTCAGGAGGGACTCAGCATCCGCACCTGTAACGGGAGGAGAGCATAATGTGCAAATGGATGCAGTGTTTCTTGGGTGTGGACCTGGTGTTGCAAATTCTTCTTAGAGCTACTTGTGCAGGAATTTTCAAGTGAGATGTGGTACCTTTTGACTTATTGGTTCTATGGGACATAAATGTATGGGATGCTTCTCTGTCTTTTCTTAATCCAGAGAAACCTAAGTGCCGGGGAGGGAGGTGGGTGTGAAGGGTGCTGCTTAGTTCAGAAGAAGCAGAGACTCTGAGCAGAGCCTACCTTGCCCCAAGCAAAAAAGATGGGAAATGTTAGATGTCAGTGGATTGCTCTGACCCAAAGGAAACTAACTGCAGACACGCGCAGAGAACCCAGTCACAGAAGCACTCAGGTGAGCGCCAGGTCTAGAGGCTGTGCATAGGCAGGTGGAGAGCTGGGAACGGGCTTCATGGTTACAAAAGTAAAGGGAACTTTCTAAACCTTTAATACTTACTACTGGTATAAAGATATAAAAATGAAGCAATACACCAAAGTAGATTCCAAAACATCAGTTCCCAAATTGCTCCCCAAATGTGTGAACTTTCATGATTTGTAATCTAGTAGAATCGGTTTATAAAATGAGGATGGCAGAAGGATTTGGAAGGGGTTAGAAGGCAAAACTCAAGTGGATGCTGCATTTCTGAGATTAAAAATAATCCTAGATAAAGCTCTGACTTTATATACATTTCAGAATAGAGTGTTTCCACACATTTCCCTGATAGCCATCATCCCAAGTTGCCTCTTTAAGGATTTCAACACATTTCAGTGCAGCAACATTTTTAAACTAGTGATGTTTTTATGCATTGTCTATTTTTTAATTTTTTTAAAGTCTTTTATTTTTTAGAGCAATTTCAGGTTTACAGCATAATTGAGAGGAAGGTACAGAGATTCCCATATAGCCCCTTCCCCCACACATGCAGAGGGTGTGTCATCATCAATACTCTCCCCCACCAGATGAGACATTCGTTACAATCTATGAACCTACGCTGACACATCATAATCACCCAGAGTCCGTAGTATACATTAGGGTTCACTCTTGGTGTTGCATATTCTATGGGTTTGGACAAATGTATAATGACGTGTGTCCATCATTATAGTATCATGCAGAGTATTTTCAGTGCCCTAAAAATCCTCTGTGCTCTGCCCATTCATCTCTCCACCCCTAACCTCACTGGAACCCACTGCTAGCTTCACTGTCTCCGTAGTTTTCCCTTTTTCAGAATGCCATATAGTTGGAATCGCACAGGTTGTAGCTTTTATATGTTGACTTCTTTCAGTTAAAAATATGCATTTAAGGTTCCTCTATGTTTTTTCATGGCTAATAGCTCATTTATTTTTAGCACTGATCAATAGTCCATTGTCTAGATGTAACACGGTTTATTTATCCATTCATCTACTGAAGGACATCTTGGTTTCTTCCAAGTTTTGGAAATGACGAATAAATCTGCTGTAAACATCGTGTGCAGATTTTTGTGTAGAAGTAAGTTTTCGTGTCCTTTGGGTAAATACCAAGGAGCACAATTCTTGTATCATATGGTAAGAGCATGTCTAGTTTTGTAAAAAATTGCCAAGCCATCTTCCAGTGTGGCTGTGCCATTTTGCATCCCCGCTAGCAATGAATGAGAGTTCCTACTGCTCCACATCCTCACTGGCATTTGGTGTTGTCAGTGTTCCAGATTTTAACCATGCTAATAGTGTGTAGTGGCACCTCATTGTTGTATTAATTTGCATTTCCCTGATGACATATGATGTGGATCATCTCTCATATGTTTATTTGCCCTCTGTATATCTTATCTAGTGAGGTGTCTGTTTGGCCCACATTGGCTTATTTTTAAACTATGGTTTTGACAATTAAGCTTCATATAAGAATATTGATCAACAAAGAGCTTAAGAATTGATGCCATTGGAGTAGGCAGTGGGGGTGCCCACCCATGTCCCAGGGCCCACAGTTGTGGTTACAGTGTATGGTGGCCTGATGGCTGAGTGCCCAGGGCCCAGAAACACTAGAGAATTAACAACCAATGACTGTAGGGAGTTGGCAGGTGGCTCGCCCAGCTCCCGTGCACCCCTCCCTGAGTGAATAACCTTGAGCCAAATGGTCTGGACTGACTTTTGTGGTTCTCTAGCTGGATTGAGTTCCACTTACACCCAGTCATGACTCCAATATTGGCTGCCTCCACTTCATTATGTTACTTCCCCAACTTTTTGCCAGTGTGTCCCAGAGTGGCCTCCCAAATCAAGTGCAGGCCCTCAAATCTTTGTCTGAGGGCACACTACTGGGGGAATCTGCACTAAGAGAGCCTTCATACCAAAAAAATAAAAGCATAGTTCTATTTACTTAACGTTGTGTATCAACCTAAGAAGGTAGAGTGAGTGCGGTAGTTTGCTGTCTGATCCTCCCATAAATCAGGATCGCAGGAACCTTGACTGTGTTCACTGTTCTCTCCACATTCCCTTCCTTACGGCTTCATCTTTCTGAGACAGACTTCTATCAGGAGATGCATTGCTCACTGGATAGGAATTATGCTCTTATATCTTAAGGCACATGATGGGAAACACAGGGAAATCCTTCTAGTACGAGGGTAGAATTCCATGAGAATAGCTGTAATATTGACCATGGTTAGATGGGGAAGACACATGGAAAGAACAAACTAGATCTCAGGATTTAAAGGCGGTGGGTGAATTCTCTTAGTCAAAAAAAGAAAGGAATTCTCGCACGACGTGACTTCCTTAATAAGTTGTCCTGTCCACATGACTGAAGCACGTGAAGTTCTGTATCAGGGCCTTATCTTAGGTCGGTCGAATGAAGGAGTTAGGGTCAAAGAATACCGATAAGTGAGGCACAGTTTACAGAGTGCATATTTTTGTTCATCTTCTCTTTTTTCTAGAGAGATATATGAGTAAGTTGAATGAGTTATAAAGAGGGGAACTTTCAATTCTTTAAACAGTTGGAAATCCTAGGGAAGCCAGGATAAGAGGTAGTATCTTTAAGATTGATTAATTTACCAACAAAGCATTGAATTCAATCCATATTAACCCCTTTCATTCTTTTTCTTCATTTGGAAGGTGTGTATTAGTTCCTTAGAATTGTTCTAACAAGGGATCAAGGACTGGGCCTCTTAAGACAATGGGAATTTATTGTGTCCCAGCTCTGGAAGCTGGAAGCTGGAAATTAAGGTATCAGCAAGGCCCTACTCCCTCTGAAACCCAAAGGGGAATCCTTCCTTGCCTCTCCTGAACTTCTGGGGTTTTCTGATGACCTTTGAGGTTCCTTGCCCTGCAGCTCTGCCATCACAATCGCTTGGCATTTTCCCTGTATGTCTGTCTTCACATGGTCCTCTTCCTATAAAGACCAGTCATACTGGATTAGGAGCCCCTCTTCTCCAGTGTGACCTCATTTTAATTTAATGTGTTGGAAATCTTTCCATTCTCTTAGCTCAGGTTGCAGGCCAGCTCTACGTGGCCTTGTTGGGTTAGGGAGTTGAAGGGGATTGCAGTGTTTCAAGAGCAGACCACCCTATTTATAGGGCCTTGACATGTGGCTATCAGCCAGCAGCTGATCGACGCAGCAGTTTTTCTGACAGTAGGATCAGCTAAATATACAACTTTACATCTGAGAGTAAAACAGAGGCAGAAATAAGAGAAAAAATTCTTCCTCTTCATTTATTTTTTACCTTTCATATTGTCCCAACATAAGAAATTATGGGAGAATTAAAGTTGCTTATATATGCCCAAGTGAACAGTCCTTTAAAAACACTTAGCAACAACCAGTATCTCAAGGTTAAGCCCCATCCTGTTTTTCCTTTCTATGTCATTTGTAACAACTATGGTCTCTGACATTTAGTTAATTAAATGTGCCCACAGTATCTGACTTGGTTGTGCAATTCCTCTGAGGATGTAATTTTTAAAGGTGGCAAGAAGAATGGTTAACCTTGATGAGTCGGTTAGCCACCGCAGCATGCTGTTCAAGAAGAAGGAAAAAATTAGAATGCGTGTACGATGTGTAAAAATCCCCTAGACATGACATGGATGTGGAATACTTATGATCTGTATTACGCTTCAGAAAGCAGGTAGCAAAATAAATCAAATGACTGCACAGTTGCAAAAGCTGCTCTATGCCAGCCCGGGATCTCTAAATGTATTAATTTAATTTATTAAATTCTTATGAGGAAGTTTTACATGATTGTTTTATTGTGGCTGCTTGAATAGTTTCTTTTGACATCATGTTTATTTTTTTTTCAATTTGAATTGGCAGTTTTTATTATGATTTTGTAGAACTCAGGCACTGCCTGGCAATTTATCATTTCCAATGTTCAGATTATACTAAGAAACATTTACTGAAGATAATAGATTGAAGTAATGTCAGATTATTGGGGTATGGATGGAAGTGGATAGCATCTTGTGGCAAAGCAGTGAGAAAATCCATTTGGTGATGTCAGTTGAGAGACAGTCTTAATGTCAGAGTGAGAGGTGGGTAGAGGTTAGGTCTGGGTAAGCCAAAGGCACTTTTTGTAGATTTCTCCTGTGCTGGTCCCATTAATGTCTGTGATATTGCTGATTAAAGTCCTTATCTCTGCAATCTCATTTGCTTTCCCTGTTCTCAGTCTTACAAACTCTATCCTGCCTCAACTCTCAGAGGGTGAGATGTTCCACAGGTGTTGTCCATAACCTCATTACATCGTTTGTTTTACCACATCTCAGTTATGCTTTTGTGACTTCCTCCTGCATTGACTATCAGGTCCTGAGAGGAGGAATAAATACGGCCTCTCCTTCCAGTGCTAACATTGGAGCTGGCTTGGAGTGAGTATGGAGCAAATGAGGGAAGGGCTAGTAATCATTTTATTTTAATAATAGTGTTAAAAAGATGATCTGTTATCTGTCAGTATATAGAAGGGAGTGGTCTAAAATGGGACATGAGATCCAGGCTGAGATATTTATTATGCTTCAAAATATGTCCAGACACCAGCATCACAGCAGGGCAGGTCTTGGAAGGGACCTTAAAGAATTCTGACTGTTCTGTCCGTCTGAACCGTTGGAGGGTTTTGAACAGAGGTGGGACTTTGCAGGATAACTTGCTGCTGTGTTGAGAAGCTCTGATGGTGCTCGAGTAAGAGAAGGGACATCAGAACAGGTCAGGGTGACTCCATGAATACAGGTAAGAGGTGATGATGGCTTCCACCTCGGTGGCAGTAGGGTTGGTAAGAACTGGAAAGATCATGGGAGTAATTTGAATGCAGAGACAATAGAATCTCCTGGTGGATTGGGTATGGGTGGGAGACAAAGAGAAAATTCATAAATGTACGTATAGGAAAAAACATAGTCTCTATAGGGTTCGATGCTAATGTCAGGGAAGATTTTGGCTCAAACTATTGCAAGAATGGAGTTGCCAACACCTGAAGTGGGGAGGAATGGGGGTGGGGATGGGGGATGTTCACTTTTGGACGTGTTGAGTTTCATACGTCTATTACACATCAAAATGAGGAATCAAATGGGCAGTTGGACAGGTAAGGCCAGATTTGGGGAGAACTTTTACAACTGGAGATGTGGTTTTGGGCATCTTGGCATAGGGTTGAGGAGTGTGGCTCCTGGCTATGTATGATTTTTCAGGCCTGACCACAGGCAGTCTCAAAGGCTTTACCTGGAAGACGTCACAGTGGGGGTGCTTAGACAGAGACTTTCTTCAGCCACCTCTGCCAAGACTCAAGGAGGAGAGAGTAGGAGCCTCAAAGACACTTTCTCCACTCTGTTTCAGGACTCAGTGATTTCCCACTCCTGGCCCCCCACTCCCCAGGCTCCCAGCCCCATAAAACTTCAGGAGCCTATTGTCTTCTTCTGTGCTGACACATCTGACCTCTGAGTTGTTTTGTGGGAGAAATGGAATGGGGGAAGTCAAGTCTTCTCGGATTTTACCTCTTGCTGATACTGTTCAGTAAATGACTAAAGGCTTGGCTGTTACTTTCACTGTGGCTTGTTGCCTCTATCAGCTACTCCAACAACTGGCAGCTCAGCTCTGTGGAGCTCAGCTCAGCTCTTGACAAGACTGCGTTGCAGCCATGAGACTCGATGAGATACCAAAGTAGTGAATGACTGCAGAGGAAAGAAGAGAAGGGAGGGCTAAGCATTTGGGTATGGAAACATTAATTAAGAGGCTTGGCGCAGAGCAGCCTCCACTCTCAGAGAATGAGTGGAGGTGGACTTAGGTGCTGTCTTGGAAAATGAATGAAAAAATGCATTAAGAAGGATGTAATAATTATCTCTAGAAAATGCTGCTGAAGTGACAGGTAAGATTATAGATGAAAATTTACCACTGGACATGATAATAGGGCATTATCCATAACCTGAAGAATATCTGTTTTATTGGGGTGATGGTTTTGGAAGGTAGATTGCAGAAGATAAGAGGAGACTAATCATAAACAGCTGGTGAAGTCTGTTCTGGAAAGTTTTCTGCACAGCAGAGCAAAGAAATGGGGTCATAGATAGTGGATGAAGTGAATTCAAGACTTTTTTTTAAGAGTGGTGAAATAATATCATCTTTTGTACTGGTGTGATTGAATAGTGGAAAGGGGGAAAATGATGATATAGGTGAAAGTAGGGGCACTACTGGGCAGTGCTCTTGAGTAAGCAAGATCAGCCAAGACCACGACACGAGGAGCGGAAGTGGTTTTGGATAGAAAGACGGAGTTTCCATCTATGGGACTAGACAGGAAGAGAGAGTGTGTGCTGGCTGTGCAGGATGAAAATTGTGTTCCGCTTGCCTCAATCTGCTCAGACAAGTAGAAAGCAAGGTCAACGGCTAAGAGTGTTGAAGGAATAACTCAACGTTTAAGAGGCTGCACTTTTTGAGAACATTTGAGAATTTTAAGGTATCTTATTATTTTGACAGTGAAATACCCTAATGTCAACACAAGTAACTATAGGTTGCCGTATACCTCAGGTGGGTGGTCCCCTTGCATGCACATATTCTGTCTAGGCTGAAGAGCAATTGGTCCCCACGAGGAATAGGACCTTTACAGTAAATAAATGACACTAGATAATCTCATGAAGATGATATTTTGTGCCTATTACAAGAGTTGCTCCTTCGAGGGAGAAACTCCTGCCTTTGGAGCATTGGTCAGGACGTCCAGCTTTACTGAGAGAGGCAGTCTTGTCGTCAGCCTTGGCTGCTCCATCTTGACCCAATTACACGAACAGGCTGCAGCTCTCACTTGGTAGCATGCTTTGTTGGTGTTTAGAAATTGTGGAACGTTTCTGCCTCTATGCCTTTTGGCAGAGACTAAGGAACATTATAAAGTTGAATTTGCATTATGGATCCACTGCTAATTTGCCACCACCGGTGTGGCATCATTGGTGTTGTTTAACATGGAATGCTATTTACACAACTTCTATAAAGTGGCCTCAAATAATGAGTTTCTTAAGCAATAGGATACAAAAAACAAAATGAAAAAAAAAAAGGAAAACACATTCCTCAAGTAAAATTCCATAAAGATATCTGGTAAAAGGAATTTTATTTTAAAAACAAGATCTGCACCCATATGTTATCTCAATCACCCAGATGGCCATCTTTGAAAATTACAGAGTTCAAGTATGTTCTTTTTCCTGTTCTATGAAGGACTAAATGTAAATGACTAAAATATTTCTTTAAATGTGTTAGCTCTTCAAGGTGAAAACTTGCTCTGAAATTATTTTATAGTGTTCAGAGCAATTAACAGAGCATTGGATATTGAATGGATGCTTAATACGTATTTATTGAATTGTGTCACTCATTTTCTTGAAAGAAACATCACTTGACAATCATAATTTTGGACAAGGAACTTTGTGCTCAGGTGAGTTACTAAGTTTTACACTAACAATGATGACTACCAGGAGAAAGGGGGGCTGAATTGCTGGAATTTGAGAGCTGCTGCAGGAAAAAGTGCTGAAACCGAAGAAATAATCTGCCAAGACCTGTTGGAGCAACTTGACCATGAAGGAGTGAGCAGGACATTGCCAGCACCACCAGGCATGACACTGATGAAAGATGATGCCTGAACTTTACCTTCCCAGCTCTAATCAATTATACTGGAAATGTGAACCAACATCTTTGAATTTGAATCTTACAGAAGAATAAGAACAAGAGGACATTTATTGTTTGATGTCGAGTGTTGTGGGGGGCGGATTATAACAGAGGTGACAATGAAAATGAATGTAACAAAACTACTATATTGGTTTTTAAACTTAATTAGGGGAGATTTCCTTTTCTAGCAGTGGTGCAGAGCATGTATTCTGAAAAGAATGCCTGCTACACTCACTCGCTGCTGTATATATCACAACAAAATAAATGTCAGCTAAAATCAGAGAGGTAAGTGGAATCAGAAGCTGGTACTGCCTTCAGGGTAAATGTTCACGAGAGATAGACATTTGAAGATATTTGATGTGAAGAAGAATAAAATTTAAGCCTTAGACTCAGCTGAGGCTGGGGGAGAAGGAGGTGTTGAGTCTGAGACTCTTACTTTGAGCTGAGACACTTGAAATACTTCCTTAGTGAAAGGACGAGCTGGAAGTAAGCATGCTGCCAACAAAAGACATCTGAGAAGAAATGTGTTGTCACTTTTGGAGCTGGGCCATAATTAGTAACAACAACAACAATAATAGTAATAAAGTTATGTCATCTCAAAATCTATTTCTTCTTATTTTAGAGCCTACGTTTATTTCCGAAACCAGACATTCTGCATGAAATGTTTTCTGTTGAGAGCCTGTTTGCTATGACTTTAAATGTGAAATTACAACACATTACGTGTAAATCCAAACCCCTACCATTGTCCTAATATATCACTAAAATTCAGTAAAGCATCTATACATAAACAGAAATTACATTAGGTAAAATACTTAAAATACTTTTTCTAATCAATAAAAATATTGATTAGAAAACAGTTCATTGTTTGGCAAGAATGTGGTCCCTCAGCTTCAAAAAATTCAAGAGGCATCTTCCTGTATGGACATTCAATAGCTTTTCAAAATGTCTACACATGGTTATAACGTTCAACCAACTCTGTTGTTTAATGTAACTCAAGATATTTCTCACATTTCATCCTGTTAATAATGTATTGAGTTTAGGAGATATAAACATAACATTTTTCTACAAAATCTACCAAAACTGATGTATTATAAGAGGAAAATATTCCATAAAGTTTTTGAATCAACATATAAACATTCTACCAAGATAGCATTCACGAGGAGGACATTCTGCAAGGCACGCCTGTCACAAAGTTTCATAACGTGGGGCCAGCTCTGGCTTGGGTCAGGAAGTCAAATTTATACTATCCACACAGCATCAGTCAGTGATTATTGAATGAGACAGAAGCCACCACTCTACTATTGCAAACAGAGGAAATTTAATGCAGAGGATGATGTGTTCCTTAGAAATTAGTAGCTATCGGAGGATGCCACTTTGCTGGGGCCAGGGAAGGGAAGAGATAAATGGTACTTCCCAGAGCCCATGGCTCCCAGAACTGTGTGCTGCTAAGGCTTCTGGGTATTGAGGGGCCACTACTGTGCAGGAGTCAAAAATGAGCAATCCCACCAGCCCCACAAGAACCGAAGAGACTGAAGTCCCTTCATGATGTGCTGCTTCTGCCAGCCCAGAGTCCAAGAACCCGGTGTGCTGCTGCTGTTGGTGTACATTTCCTGGAAAGCCATCGGGAGCTGGCACTCTGCTTCCAGTCTTACTGCAACACTCTGAGCACGGCCGTGGAAAAGAACATGGTGTTTCACTCCCAACTGCAGTTGGATCTGTGCTAGTGCCTCCTGCTGGCAGAACCTGTCATGGGTATGAGAGGGCATCGTGCAGGCTCCTGCTCCTTTCCTCAGTCACTCAGGAGGGGAGCACAGAGGGCAGGAGTGGAGTGAGAATCAATAGACAAGCATATTTCACATCTTCAGTTTCTCAATATCTATTTATCTACATTTGATTAATGTAGTGAAATATTTTGCTACTGTGTAATATAATGCAAGGATGTCTCATATAAAAAAAAAGATCTCCTCACTCTCTCCCTAGTAAAGAAAGACACAAATGTTTATCAGTAACCCTGTCCACCTCTGTATGGTGCTGATTCCTATTCCAGGTCCGTCATAATCTCGTCCGTGTGTTCAGTGCGATTAAATTACAAACATACTGGTCACCAATCATCGTTATATAGAATAGAGTGGGAAGTTCATGAAAAATGGAAAGAATTGTTAAATATGTAAAACATGCGTAACACACAAGGAGGAAATATGTATGTCTGTTACAGTCTGTGTCTGGGGAGGTTGGTATTTATTCCATGATCCATTCCAAGTTTCCTTTGCACTTTGCCATCACTTTGCATGGAATTCCTTAAGTGGGGTGAGTGCCAATCTTTATTTTTTTTTCACTTGTATATGCTTTTTTTAATAGTATAAAAATATTTTGAAATAGCGATTTTTGAAATAATCTTAAAATGTGCCTCCGACAAAAAGAAGAAAGAAAAAAAAATAACAGTTGATTTTGATTTGTAAGAGGATCAACTGAGTGCATTGTATGTGCTAGATATTATGCTAAGAATTCTACAGGGATTATCTAATTTTAGCTTCAAAACCTACCCTACAGGGCGTTTCATATAGACTTTATCTTTTACAGAAGTTTTTGGCTGACAGCAAAATTGAGAGGAAAGTACAGAGATTTCCCATATATGCCCTGCCCCCCAACAGACTCCCCCACTATCAACATCCCCCACCAGAGAGGTGCTTTTGTTAAAACTGATGAACCTACATTAAAACATCATTATCATCCAAAGTCCATGGTTTACGTTAGGGTTCACTCTTGGTGTTATGCATTTTATGGGTTTGGACAAGTGTATAAAGACATGGATCCACCATTACAATATCATACAGAATAGTTTCACTGCCCTAAAAGTCCTCTGTGCTCCGCCTGTTCATCCCTCTCTCTCCCCTAACCCTGAGAACCACTGCTTTTTTATTGTCTCTGTGAATTAGTTCTTTCCAGAGCATCATGTAATTGGAATCATACAGTAAGTAGCCTTTTCAAAATGGCTTTTCACTTAGTGATATGCATTTAAAGTTCCTCCATGGCTTTTCACGGCTTGATGGTATTTTGAATGCTGAATAATATTCCATTGTATAGATGTACCACTATCATTCATCCATCACCTGGAGGACATCTTGGTTGCCTCCAGTTTTTGGTGACTATGCATAAAGTGACTATAAGCTTCCATATGCAGGTTTTTGTGTGAACAGACATTTTCAAATTAGATGGGTCAATCCTAGGAAGGCAATGGATAGATTATGTTATCAAACTGTGTTTAGCTTTGTCAGAAACTGAGAAATTGTCTTGCAAAGTGATTGTACCATGTTGCATTCCCACCAGCCCTAAAGGGAGTTTCTGTTGCTCTATGTCCTTGCCTGCATTTGATATTGACGGATTTTTACATTCAGCCCAAAGCGGTTATGTGAAGGTAACTCACTGATATTTCACTTTGCAGCAACATGGTAACAAAGGATTTCAAGCATATTTTTATGTGCTTATTTGCCTTCTGTTTATGTCTTTGGTGAGCTGTTTCTGCAGATATTTTGCACATTTTTAATTGTGGTGTTTTTCTTCTTATTCTGAATTTGAGAAGTTCTTTGCATAATTTGGATAACTGTCTTTTATCAGATATGTGTTTTATGAATATTTTCCAGTCAGGGACTTGTCATTTCATTTTCTTGACAGTGTCTTTCAGAAAGCAGAGGTGTTAATTTTAATAAAGTCCAACCTATCAATTTTTTCTTTTATGGATCATGCATTTTGTGTTGTATCCAAGGTCATACGGATTTCTCTTATGTTTTCTGCTAAAGTTTTATTATTTTGTGTTTAACATTTAGGTCTATGATATATTTTGAACTATTTATTTTAGCCCTTTTAAAAATTATTTTATCAGGTTTATATTGGCTTATAACTGTGTAAATTTCAGGTGTACATTATTATATATCAGTTTCTATATGGACTGCATTGTGTTCACCACCAATAATCTAGTTTTTATCCATCACCATACATGTGTGCCGCTTTACTCCTTTCACCCTGCCCCCACCCTTCCCCTCTACTAGCCACCAATCTATTCTCCTTATCTATGTGTTTATCTTCAACATATGAGTGAAATCATACAGTGCTTTTCTCTGTATGATTTTTTTCACTTAGCCTAATGCCCTCAAGGTCCATTCATGTTGTCTGAAATAAAACATTTTTATCATTTTTTATGGCTGAGTAGTATTCCATTGTGTGTGTGTACATGAGTGTGTGTGTGTGTGTATGACACCTTGTTTATCCATTCAATTGTTGATGGGCACTTGGGTTGCTTCCACATCTTGGCTATTGTGTAAAATGTTGCAATGAACATAGGAATGCATAGATCCCTTGAATTGTTGATTTCATGTTCTTTGGATAAATACCCAGAGTGGAATGGCTGAATCATACTTTCTATTTTTAATTTTTTGAGAAATCTCCATACTGTTTTCCATAGTGGCTGCACCAATTTGCATTCCCACCAGCAGTGTGTGAGGGTTCCCTTTTTTCAACATCCTCTCCAACATTTGTTATTTCATGTATTGTTAATTATAGTTATTCTGACAGGTATAATCACCTTTCTTATTTGGACACAACTTTGGTTACTTTGGATCTGGTCCCCTGGGCCTCGTGTTCCTCCACAGGCTCAGAGGCTGCTGTCCCGTGCACCACCTGCACTGTTGTCCCCGGGTTATCTTTGGATGCTGTGGTTCCTGTTGCCTCTATTTGCAGATTCCACATGCCACCATTTCGGGTGGGCAGGGGCTGTTTTTACTTTCCCTGCCCCTTCTACTTGTAGTTGTGCTGGTGAGCCACTCTGCATTTGCATGGGCTGGGCTGCATCCACTAGGCAGGGTGACTTCACACAGGCAGGACCGCCACAGCATGGTGGGTGCTCCCACAGGCTGGGCTACCCCCACTCCACGGCATGCTCACATGGGCATGGCAGCCCCGCCTCCACACACAGTTGTGTTGGCTGCTGTGTGAGGATGCTTGACCTGGATCTCTGCTGCTGGGGAGGTGGAGGGCAGCACTCCCTTAGGTCCACTGCTTCCTGGGGGTCCAGTCCACGCACCTTCAGATGCATAGCTGCGGGGATCTCTCATGCACCCTGTTGGTTAATGGATATCCATTTACTCATAACTTAGAGGTAAGAGGCAAAGGGAACAACTCATTCTGCCATGAAGCTGACATCATCCTTGAATTTTTTGTTGCTGTGTATAAGTTCTGTTTACATTCATTCTTTTTTCTTTTGCGTGTGCATGTACAGTCATTCCTTCACCATTTGTTGAAAAGACTATTAATTCTCCTTTGAATTGCCTTTGCTCCTTTGTCAAAGATCAGCTGACTATATTTATGGGAATCTGGTTCTGGGCTCTCTATTCTCTTTCGTTCATCTGTTTGTCTATTCTTTTGCCAATACTGTGCTGTCTTGATTGCTGTAGCTTTATAGCAAGTCTTGAAATTGGGCAGCATCAGTCCTCCAGCTTTGCTCTTCTCCTTCAATACTGTTTTGGCTACTCTGGGTCTGCCTTTCCATATAAACTTTGAAAACAATTTGTTAATATCCACAAAGCAACCTGCTGGGATTTTGATTGGGCTTGCATTGAATGTATGAATTAAGTTGTGTAGAGCTGACATCTGACAATATTGAATCTTCCTATCCATGAAAATGGACTATCTTCCATTTTGTTTAGATTTTCTTTGATTTCTTTCATCAGAGTTTTGTACTTTTCTAAATATAAATCTTGTACATGATTTGTTAGACTAATACCTATATATTTCATTTTTGTGCTAATGTAAATTAACAACATTTATTAGCAAAAAATGTGTATATTAACTTTTTATCCTGCAGTCTTACTATAATTGTTTATTAGTTCCAGGAGATTTTTTTTTTTTTTATTTTTTGGCCAATCTTTTGGGATGTTCTGCATAAACAATCAAGTTATCTCTGAACAAGACAAGTCTTATTTCTTCTTTCACAATCTGTATCATATTTCCTTTCCTTTCTGTTTGAGCGTCCAGTAGGATGTTGGGTAACATTCCCTGAAAAGAGACACTCTTGTCTTGTTCCCAGTCTTAGGAGGAAAGTGCTCATTTTCTCAGCATTAAGTGTGATGCTGGCTATAGGATTTTTTGTAGGTTTTTTATTTTTTTTGAGGAAGATTAGCCCTGAGCTAACTACTGCCAATCCTCCTCTTTTTGCTGAGGAAGACTGACCCTAAGCTAACATCCATGACCATCTTCCTCTACTTTATACATAGGATGCCTACCACAGCATGGATTTTGCCAACTGGTGCCATGTCCGCAGCTGGGATCCGAACTGGCGAACCTGGGCTGCCAAGAAGCAGAATGTGCTCACTTAACCTCTGTGCCACTGGGCCGACCCCTGTAGATGTTTTTTATCAAGTTGGGAAAGCACTCCTCTATTGCTAGTTAGCTGAGAATTTTTCTGTGAGTGGGTGTTGAAGTTTGTCAAACGCTTTTTCTGCATCTATTGATATGACCATATGATTTTTTAAAATCAGACTGTGGGTGTGATAGATTATATTAGGTGATTTTTAAATGTGGAACATGCCCTGCACATCTAGAAAAAGAATCCCATTTAGTGGTGGTGTATTATTCTTTTTATAGATGTTAGATTCAATTTGTTATTATTATGTTGAGGAGCTTTGTATGTATGATCATAAAAGATATGGTCTGTATCTTTCCCTTCTTGCAGTATTTTTATCTGGTTTTGGTATTCGAGTAATGCTGGACTCATAGAATGAGTTAGTGTATGTTCTTTCAGCTTCCATTTTCTAAAACAGATCATAGAGATTTAGCATCATTTTCTCTTAATGTTTGGTAGAGTTTTTGGGAAGATTATTAATTATTTAATAAATTCTGAAATAGATATAGTCCTATTCAGATTATCTGATGCTCCTTATGTGAGTTTTCATAATTTGTGTTTTTTAAGGAATCCATCCATTTCATCTATGTTACCAAATTTGAGGGCATAGAGTTATTTATAATACTCATTTATAACCTTTTTATTCTTTATGGAATTAGTAGTGATAGGCTCTCTTTCATTTCTGCTATTTGTGTTCAGTATCCTCTCTATCTATTTGGTTAGCCTGGCTAGAGATTTATCAATTGTATTGATCTTTTCAGAGAATCAGCTCTTGGCTTCAGTGATTTTTCTCTGTTGACTTATTGTTTTCAGTTTCATTGATTTCAGCTTTATTTTTTATATTTTTTTCCTTTCTTCTGTTTGCTTTAGGCTTAAATTATTTTTTATCTAGTTTCCTAAGGTGTAATGTTGCATTACTGATTTTAGATGCTTCTTTTTTTCTAATATGTTCATTGAATGACATGTTTCTCTGTAAGAACTCTTTTACTTCACCCCATACATTTTGATAAAAAAGTTGTATTTTCATTTTTATCTTACTCAAAATATTTTTAGAAATTTCTGTTGCGACTTCTGCTATTACCCATTGGTTATTGAGAAGTGTGAGTTTAATTTTCAGATATTTGGGGATTTTTCTGTTATCGTTCTGCTGTTGATTTCTAGTTTAATTCTGTTGTGGTCTGAGAACACACTTTGTATATTTTCTTTTATTTTATTTGTTGAGCTGTGTTTCATCACCCAGAATGTAGTCAATCTCGGTGAATGCCACATGTGAACGTGAGAAGAGTGTATTTTCTTCTGATTTTGAATGGAGCGTTCTTTAACTATCAGTTATATCAAGTTGATTTATAGCGCTGTTCAGGTAGACTGTATTCTTACTAATTCTATGCTTGCTTGATCTATTAATTACTAAAAGAGGTATGTGTAAGTCTCTAGCTGTAGCAGTGGGTTTTCCTGTTTCTCCTGGCAGTGGTGTCAGTTGTTACCACATGAATTTTGATGCTCTGTTATTAGGGGCATACAGGTTCAAGAATGTCATATCTTCCTAGAGAATCTCACCCCTGTATTTTCATGTAATGCCCATCTTTATCACTGATAATTTTCCTTGATCTTAAGTTGGCTTTGTCTGAAATTAATAAAGCTCTTCCAGCTTTGTTTTCATTAATGTTAGCA
Organism: Equus quagga; assembly: GCF_021613505.1. Lineage (NCBI taxonomy): Eukaryota > Metazoa > Chordata > Mammalia > Perissodactyla > Equidae > Equus > Equus quagga. The sequence goes on along the minus strand of NC_060278.1, from coordinate 30,463,772 downwards.
TGGTATATCTTTCTGTGTCCCTTTACTTTTAATGTATTTGTGTCTTTATGTTGTAATTGGTTTTCTTGTAAACAACCATCTGTTCTTATTTTTTAAGTCCACTTTGACAATCTCTGCCTTTTAATTGTTGTATTTGGATCATTCACATTTAATGTGATTATTTACACAGTTGGATTACCATGTTTTTAATTGTATTCTGCTTATTCTTTTTTCTTTCTCTTCTTTACTGCATTCTCTGGTTTAAAATTTAGCATATGATTTAATAATTCTTTCCTCTTTTAGTATATAAATTCTTCTTAAAAATATATGGGGTGCCCTAGAATTTGCAAAATACATTTACAACACATTCTTTGTTTTCTGTATTCCATTGCTGGAATCACCACTTGTCTAAGAGCTTTGGGTTTTGTTGAAGAAACCAATACACGCAGAAACCAAGGACTGTGTAAAAGGTACGCTCATTGCTGTTGCCTTCTCATTGATTCTAGGCCACCTCAGTGGACAGAGCTGGAAGCATAAATAAATTTGTATACTAACCTGTGTATACACACATATGTAATTTATATATTTAAATAGTCATATCTGTGTACATGTAAAAATAAATATATATGACATAATAATATTGGCATATATATGGAAATATACTGAGATTTATATATCAAAATTTATGTGTATAATTTATGTGTTCATAACTGTATATATTATAAATACATAATTACACATACACACATATGTATACCAACATTTACCCTCTGATTTGAATAGTACCCAGCATATAAATAATTGCTGAATAAATGAACAAATTGAGAATTGACTCTTTCAAAGTTTCAAGACTCAGGTAGATATGTGGGATGATTATTGTAAAATTACTAGAAACAGGTGATTTTTAGCAATTACAAATTATTTAGGGGCATATAAAATTATATAAAGTTTCTAATTCATTTCATGAAAATAGGAATAACACATAAGAAGATATTTCACATAGAATAAGTAAAATTGATCTTTAAATATGTGAATATATATACAATCTCACTAACAACCAAAACTGGTAAGTTGACACACTCTACGATTCCATTTTTACCTAACAAACTGGCAGGTACTTGGATAAATTAATTATATCTCCTTTTAAAGACTCTTTACTGAAACCAGTTTTATTTATAGCAGTATAGACAAAACACCAGTAGAATAGTTATCTTATTTTTTTCAACCCCACGTATTCTTCAGTGCTTTTTGGAACATGTGTAGATACAGCCTTTCTCCGTTCATTCGTTTGTTCATTTAGCAGATGTCGCTCAAAGAGAGGATAGCAGAGTGATTGGCACAGGAAAAGTGAAGGGAGTTTTGAATACGCAAATAATTTGGTATCAGCACGCTGAGAACTGGAGGCATAGGAAGTGTCAGAAAAAGAGAGCAGTGGAGGGGATGGACTCGCAACATGCTGAGGAGACGATGCTTAAGTCTGCGTGAGATCCAGGAGCCACTGCAGAGTTGAAACGTGGCAGCAGCATTGCCAGTCAGTGTTCTAAGTAGATCTCTATGGAGACAATGTATAGATGATTGAAATAGAAAAATATTAGAGTGATTAAGACCAATTAAAGAAAAATCCAGCCACTTGGGAGGTTGTCATCAGAACTGGGCTATTGGAAGATGACATTTTTGTCAGAGAAGAGCTGTAGGTGATGGCAGAATCCAGGGTTGGCCATGGGTCTGGATGTCTGAAATGGAGAGAAGTCTAAGAGCTTGAAGAATGACCAGCGTGCCCACTAAAGTAGGAAATGAGTATCAGGACCAGATGTTCCGTGAGCTCTAGGTGCAGGATGGGGAGTGACGGGGTTGTTTAAGCTGGAGGGCGAACATCTCAGTGGAGGATTCGCAAAGGGGTTTAGAGATCATGGTGGGGTCTAAGGGCACGCTCCTCCTGCCCTGGGGTCTGAGGTATGCAGGCTTCAGATGATAAGCCTGCATCCTCCATAAGTAGGCTTTGGGGGAAAAAGATTTATATTAAGGAACAAAAATAGAGAAAATATTTTGTTAAAAAAATTAAAGTTGTAGGAAGTTTTAGGATTTCCAAGGCTGGAAGAACAGAGGAAGGAAGGATCCAGGAAGAAGAAGCCAGAGGCAGCACAGAAAAGAATGTGCAGGAGATTCCAGGGTGTCGGTGGAGGTGAACTTTTAAGTGTGTGTGTGTGTCCGTGTTTGCATGTGTGTGCATGTAGCAAACATGGCTTAGAATAATACTCTGATCTGAAATTTCAAGATAGATATTAGAGTTGTTAAATTTGCAAACCGTATAGGAGACAGGACTCATTTGAACTGCTTCTTGGCAGAATCTTAGAAAGTTTAGGGGCTAATTTTAGGGCGTGAGTATAGGCTGTTGATGTTCGAGAAGAAATTCAGATGTCTCATTGTTTGAGGGGTTTGTGATGACGGAGTTGTAGCAGCTCCTCAGCAAATGAGGCTGGAGGTGCCTGGCTGGAGGCTGTGCAGCTCCGGTGTGCTCTCCCTCTGCTCGCAGTCAAGGCTCGGGGTGCTGGGCGGTCCTGGTGGATGGGTGGGCGCTGTGAGAGTGTGGAGAAATCACTTCCAAGTCAACACAGACGAGTTAAAGCAGGCTCACTTAAAGAATGGACGAGGGCTTAGAATGAAGAAGAGAGCTACAATTCAGTTGTCTCTCTGCATTTTATTTAGAAAATTTTAAAAATAGTTTGTTCTGTTCTGTTGTCATTTAGTGAGAATCAGGTGCCCGAGGGGTTTAAATGCAAAGTAACTAGCTTTGATAGAAAAACGAGTTTAAGAGCTTTTTTGATTCTTCTAGGCTCAGATAATAACCGTCTGAAGAAGGGTCGGTTCATTATTGCAACTTAACAAGTGGAACAGAAAAGAGCAGTAAGAACATTGAGAGTGGGTTTGAAGAACCATCAAAGTTAAACTTTACCTCCCTTTTCAGACTGTACCCCTGCAGTCCAGGAAGGCAGATGCAAGGAAATGTGTGTATCGGTGAGGGATGGTGTGTGCGTATCAGAGACCACAGTCCCTGTGAAAAGACAGCAGTTAAGAAGAGCAGAAAATCTGTGAGTCATTTGACAAAATGGAGAAGTTTTCAAAGAAGTGAATAGGAAAGCAAGCAAGGGTACAAACGAGTGAAGAGATGTTTGTTAAGGAAAGCAAGTTTTCAAAGAAAAGAAGTTCATACAGATAAGATACATTTGATAGAAAAGTTACGAAAACTCTTCTGCTACAGAGGGAATGTACACGTATTATAACTTGTCTGAAGAAGTTTCAGGTTTAAAGAGTTTGTTTCATTTTTGGATAAAGATACATTTTATTATCTTCAATCTGGGAGTGATCAGAGAGTCCACTGAGTTAAGAAAGAGGGCTGAGTCCGTGGTAATGCAACGTGACGTCTAGTTGGAGCAGCGTGATTTTCTGAACTAAGAGCATGCAGTAACTCACAAACTAGACCATCCTTAATTCTGATTGTTACCCTACATGACCCCATGTTTTTATTTTTAAAACTTTCTTATTATCCCAAGTAGTCTTCTGGCACTAGTCTGTCACTCTTATTTGGGATTAAATGTATTCTAAGGAGATAGTCAGAAGCCAGTCTTTTAACTCTAAAGCTTATTTTATCTAAAAGCTCATCGTGCCCTGATCTCTAAATGGTTGTTCTCAGCTTTGTCTTTGGGGCATGTAGAACGTGCTTTTTACGTGACTAATGCACACAATCCTCCTGAAATGAAATGGTGGCGGGAATCCGTTGCAATATGCTTTTTGCTTAATACTGTGTGTGAACTCCACCTGCTTTAAATATTTAGTCAGTCATTTAGCTGCATTTTGCAATATTAATTTTTATGTATTCATAATTAATAGCTTATTAATGGCAACACCATAAAAGAAGCAGCCCATGTCCACAATCTCAGAAGCAATGGGTTTTCTTGGGGGAGGTGAGAGGACACAATTCTGACCATGTGCAGCTGTGCTGAGCGTCTGATTTCAAACAGACTGTGGGGAAAGGATTTTATCAATGATGGAGTTATGGAAGCCATCCTATTGCGTCTGTACTACTAAGTACAGGAAATAGAGACCCCAAAAGTCTTTTAAATTGTTTACTAAAGAAGTATGTGCCAAAATAGTACCAGATTTATTTTGGCAAAAAAAATGCAAAAAGTTGTATATTCTAAACAATGCAAAATTTAATTATTTCATCCATGGAATATATAGTCTATTGCAAATTTTCCAGTATACGACTCTAGCCTGAACTTTGTCCTCTGGCATAGTCAAAAGCTAGGTAAAGCACATATGAACTGATGAAACTATATAAACATGTTGAAAATCCAGTGATCTCTTCCAGTTTTCAGTGATGTCCTGAAAGAGGGAATAATAGTTTCTTTAAGGGATGGGAGAGGATGTTGTGTGACTCTCCAAGTAGATCTTGAGATTCTCTGTTGGAGTAGAGTAACAGTTTATCTCAAGGAGAGTGAAGCTGGTGCTTAATGAGTAATTATTCTACCATGAGAAACAATATACACCCCTTATCTCATAACTTGGCTTTTCCAGAAAATTCACTACGTAACATCTGTGGACGGCTCCGTATTATAAGATGTCAGAGACAACTCAGCCAGTCTCCCCTGTTATAGACAAATAATTGTGTCTATAACAATTCGTAGCAATACTAGTAGGACATTTTTGTAGAGCATTTGATATATTACAGTACATTTTCTAACACTAAATGTTTTAATTCCTTCAGTGATTAACACAACCCTATGAAGCAGATATTATTATTACTATTCTCATTTTGTAAAGGAGGAAGAGGGAGCACCAGGATGTGGAGTCATTTGCTGACTTCACAAGGCTGGAGGGGCCTGGACCAGAGTATGAACACAGACGGTTCGAGTCCAAGGCCGGGGCTCACACCACTGCAAATGCTGTCTCTCACCACATCGCTGCCTGTGCCCAAAAATACAGAACAACTCGCCCAACGTCAAACTGCTTTTCTAAAGCCCAGCAAAGATTCCAAAGTTACTCTGTCTCCCTCCAACCTGTCTCTATTGTATCTAAGCTCAGATAACTTAAGTTCCCATCCCAAATTCCGAAAACCCACTTACTAGTAAATAGTTCAACATTTTTCAACCCAACTTCCAGTGTTTATTTGCACACTTCTTCAACTTGGTGTCCATAATTTTCCTGCTTGTCTTATTTCTTAGGGCCGTTCTGTTTCTTCACCTGACACTGGCTTATCCCCGAGGATACTGGCACCATAGACAAAGGAATTCTGTCTCAACTTCTCAGGTGAACCCCCCGCACCGGCTCCTTCTCACTTTAACATCCCATTTGTTAGCTTTGTAGATGGAGCTCTGGCAGTTTTTCTATGTCCTGTGGGTCAAATTATTATTTTGCAAAGATTTTCAAAGTATCTTTTAAGAAAAGACAGTGCTTTATAAGTCCCATATCTATTCAAAAATTCACTTCCACTTTAATCACTCCTTATAGAAATTTTAATGACCATACATCAGCCAAGCTACAGGAGAGTTATTAAAACAGTGCCGTGAATAATCCCAAAGTGCTTTCTACTTCCTGAGAAGCTGACATGGCAACAGATAATAATAATTTAACACATCTCCCCGTATTAGGTGGCTCAGTAAGAAGCCATCCCATTTGGCATTCTTCACCCTTAGGAGAGAATCACACAGAGCTGGCTCACTGTCACCCCGTCTCATCAAACTACAAAAACGGCAGTGGGTCACATTTGTAAGGGAGATAACAGGTGAGCAATTCTCATTGTGTTGTCAATCCTACTGAATAAGTACCCATTCGAGTTTAAGGTGGTAATTAAGTGAAATAAAACCTAACTGGTGCCATTCTATATGTGTTGAAGTCTCTTAATTTCTGCAACTAAAAATAGTGGATTAATTGGTGACAGGTTTCTTCTTCAAGTTTTTCATAAGCGTAGTTTTTCTAAGCAAAGCAAGCTGTAGATTTTCTTCAGGTTAATTTCTGTTCCACAACACCATATGTAATTTAAAGGGATTATATAGCTCATACAATGTTGGTCAAAATTTCTGCCTTTTCTTTGAAATCTTTGACCATTTATCCCTTTAGAATTCTGATTATCTTGAAGCAATGACGTAGAATTTGGTAGTGGGTTTAATGTAATTACAGTGAGAAAAAGGAAAAAATGGAAAGAAAATAAGAAAGAATACAAAGTTAATGATGCCACTGGATTTGTGCAACATTGGCTGGGGACCTGCAAATGATATATCCTATTAAAACATTTGACATAACTTTCTTAATTTTCTCTTAGCAGAGACTCACGCTGCCCAAGTCCCAGGAAAAAGATGAACTGAGTAAACCTTGTCTGAGAAAGTGGTGGAGCCGCCTTTTCTCTCCCACTCCACTCCTAATGTTCAATTACTTTGTGCAGAGAGCCTGCAATGGGTGCCGTGGGTTCTCAGCCGGGATCCTCCAGGACCCTCCCTATCATTTCTGTGCACAGCCCTAGCCTCTGTGTTCTGACATCTGGTTGACTCCACCTGCTTCCTTAGAGCTGCTTTGTCTGCAGAACACAGGGAACGCCTGCAAGTGTGGTCCCTGGGGCAGCCCTTAGCTGTGGCTGGTGCAGGGCTGTAGAAGCCCGATTCTTTCCTTCAGCTGAGACACTGAGGCATAGTTTCAATCCAGTGCATCCTGCAAGATTAGACAAAAGCTATCCCCCATCGGACACTGTCTCAGATTGCTTCCCTCTTCTGTGCTACTCCTCCACTCTCTGCCCGCTTTCTCCTGAAACGCTTGCACTTGAGCTCTGCTCCAGAGAACCTGGCCCATGACAAGATTCATTCCTCGGGGTTGCAGTTTCCTCCATCAGGATCACAGATTAAAGCAAGTCTTCCTTAAATTTGAGTCTTAGACTTGACAGCTGTGGTTGCTATTCATGATCCAGTCCTCTGGACAAAGCTAACAAATGGTGGTATCTAAATGGAAGAAAGTTCCCCAGAGACGAGATGTTTGAGCTACAAATGACGTCAGGAATCAGTTGTTCCAACTCTCCCGTTTCGTCAGCAAGGCTGCTGATGTGGAGATAGTGACTCGCCCAAGACAAGGCACAACGAAAAGGCATAGTCGTGAAACTCAGGTCTCCGTCTTCTGAATCTTCAGCCCTTCCTCTCGCTCACTGAAGCTGCTCATGAACAAGCAGCAGGTCAGATTCTCGCCGTGCAAAACTCACAACCACAGAGATGGCTTCAGAAGAGGATCTTCAGTCCTGACATTCGTGTTTCGTTACACAGCTGAATGGAGCTGTGCAGCGTGGGTCAGTTTTGCTGGACAAATTCAGACACTGGTGGAGCCTGGAGGCCAGTAAGGAGGAGAGGAAAAGTAACTTTCAGTCTCTGGCTATTACGGCTGAGTTGGGTGCTCTGTTTCATTAGGGTCACTAGCATTGTCTGTTAGCTGTGTGGTTTACTCTTAATATAAAGAATATATATATGTCATAATTCCACCTGGAGCCTCCAGAAAGAACCAGCCCTCCTGACACCTTCTTTTAGCTCTAAGACACAGAGAGGGAGGAAGTACTCATTCTGCTGGTCGCTCGGGGGAATAATGAATGATCCTGTCACACTGAGTCAGGAAGATGCAAATATATTCCTGCCAACTAACCGGAAATGGGACTGTAAAACTGCTCTTACTCTCTCATTAAAGGAATAATATAATGCAAAATAACAAAAATATATAAATGTAAATATATAGTATATATTGTACTCTTGCTATAAAGAATATATATAGTTCATAAAATGCAAACATGTGAACATATGTAAGTATGTATGTACTTTGTATGCATATGTACTTATATATTATACATTTATATATATTTACTAAATTCTGAAAATGAGTTTATTTATCAACATCAAGATAAAGAATATATAAATATGTAAACCATATAAAAATACAAATAATTGGTAGATGATAAATAGAAAGATAGATTGATTTTATCTTGGTGTCGAGAAATACCTCTGATTTCCAGAATTTGGTGATTTTCTTATATTACAGTAAATCATATAAATATCTCCTTACACAAGGAAAAGCACCATTTTTCAGTTTTTTGCATTCATTCATGTGGCACTGTTTCAAGGTGAGACTGACGACTAGTTTTCATCCACAGAACAGCTTTTTTGAAGACTTGCCCATCCTTGCTAGCCCATTGCTCCCCACACATTAACCTCTGAGGGTAAGCCTCATTTTAGAAAGACTCGTGATTATAAAACCCTAATTCAGTAGTTAAGTGGTGTCTTTCAATGAGGTTGACAGACTGAAATCTGGATCCAGAATGATTTTTCCATGTGGCATTCACTCTGCTCGCGTCTCCAGGACAGCACAGATCGGCCCAGTTACTGCAGAAACAGTATCCTTTCCTCGGCACACTCAAACCATGTCTCCTTTATGGCCGGCTGATTGATGAAACAGCCCTAATGATGCTCCATCACTTTTATATTTCTGCCGATTCCCTGAAATTCAGTTGAAATGGGTGTGAGCCCTGCTCCTGGAGGTGGTAGTTAATTATTAGATATAGACAATGCCTGTGGAAAGTCACATAAATCGGTCTATTGATGCACAGTTTTTACTCTTACTGTTAAAGGCATCTTGATGATATGCAGGCATAGAGGGTGAGAGAGAATAATCGAATTGGGATCTTAACTCTCACAGGGACATTAGGCTCTGTATAATCTACACCTGATGAAGCTTGCCTAGCTATCTAGAGAAAGATTAAGGACACGACTCCCAACAGAGGATCTTGTAGACATCATAGTTTTCCTCAAGGAATTTACAGTCCTCTGGGAAGACATTTCAAGAATGCTATCTGAGTGATAGTATGGACTCGGTTTATAGTATACTTTTCCCAACTTCTTGTAGATAATATGTACTACATTGGGTTACTTAAAGTAACTATTCTTTCATTTTTCATTTGTATATGTTACAATTAAAAACTAGTATACAAATCAAATTTGTGTTTGGTTCCCTATATAAGAGCAAATATTGAAAAACAAAAACACAACCAGACAATGGAATAGTATTCAGTGCCAAAAAGAAATGGGTTATCAGCCATGAAAAGACATGGAGGAACTTAACACGTGTGACTAAGTGGAAGAAGCCAACCTCAAAAGGCCACACACTGTGTGATTCCAACTTTATGACATTCTGGAAAAGGCCAAATTATGGAGACAGTAAAAAGATCAGTAGTTTCCAGGGGTTGAGGAAGGAGGGATGAACAGATGGAGCACAGAGGATTTTTAGGGCAGTGAAACCATTCTGTACGATACCGCAGTGATGGAGACCTGTCGTTATACGTTTGTCCAAACCCATAGACTGTACAATATTGAGACAGAATCCTAATGTAAATCATGGACTATTGGTAATCATGATGTGTCAATGTGGGTTCATCTACCACCTGGTGGGGGATGTTGATAATGGAGGAAGCTGAGCATGTATGGGGGCAGCAAGGTTATAAGAAATTTCTATACCATCTGCTTTCTTTTGCTGTGTATTTAAAACTGCTCTAAAAAAATCTGAATTAAAAAAAAGATGTGGGGCCATCCTGGTGAAGTTTGCATGCTCTGCTTCAGCAGCCTGGGGTTTGTGGGTTCAGATCCTGGGCGCAGACCTAGCACTGCTTGTCAAGCCACTCTGTGGTGGCATCCCACATAAAATAGAGGGAGATTGGCACAGGTGTTAGCAGTGACAGTCTTCTTCACACACACGCAAGAAGATGTAATACTGGAGTTTATAACAAGTAAACGAACTGAGGTACCATAAGGAAAGTAACTTCCTTGGCATTAGAATATGTATTCTCTTTGCTAGAGTGTTGAACTCCTTACTGAAGGCATGGGGAGACTTCTTGATCCATTCATGGGCCATCTGCTCTGTCACTCTAGAGTTTCTCAAACTTTTTCATGCATGGCCATAAAGACGTATCCCAATGTCCCTGAGCCTCAGCCTCTTCATCTGTTAAATGGGGACATTTTCCAGTTATCTATTGCTACACAACAAAGCATCTCAAAACGATGGCTTAAAATGGTCATTTATTGTTATCGTACATGGCTCCTTGGGTTGACCCGGCTCAGATGGGTGGTTTTTGTCTGGGCCTCTTGCAGTTGAGGTCAGGCAGTGGCTGGTGTAGGGAGGTTCTGAAATAGTAACTGATTGTACGTCCAAGGCAGCTTGTCAACTCCCGTCTGACAAGTGATCCAAGGTGTCAGCTGAAGCTCAGCCTCTCAGGTTGGCATGGCCTTCTCATGCCATGGCCACTGGCTCTAAGAGGGTCATCCCAACACCAAGATTTCCAAGAGGCTGGAGACAGAACCTTCCAGGCAAGTTGAGGGTAAAGTAACTTCTATCGTGCTCTGGTCATCAAACCATCTCAGGACTCACACAGATGAAAGGAGATAAAGAAATGAACTCTTCCTCTTGATGGGGTGTGGAAAGAGTATGTTCACCGGGAAAAGCATTTCTTTGCTTTTGGAAAATGCAGTCTTCTGTAGAGGGGAATAAGGGTGGTACGCGCCAAAGGGTTGCAGCGAGGATTTTGGAAGCAGCACGTGGACTTAGTGAGCGCTCAGTAGTTATTGGCTGTGACTATTGTTACTGGCTGTTGCCAGCTTTTGCCCCCTCTTGGAACTGAGGTTGAGGATAAATGCACACTAATTACAATATACTGTATTTTAATTGCTTTGGGAGCCTAGAAGAAAGGCAGCTGGTATGATTGATGCTTTAACTCTCCAGACAACATTTCCAGAGCAGAGCCCTTTGCCTCTCAACCCTACCCACACAGCCTTTTTGTGAGTTCAAATAATATTTGTTAAGCAGTGAATCAGGGAACCACGATGCTGACATTCCAGTTGGGGAAACAGAATGCACACACATGAACATAATTTTCTCTGATAATGAAAATTGCTATGAAAAAAAACCAGAAGAGACTGGAAATTGAAACACTTGGTGGTCAATGCACACTTGTGTGAGGATGCAGACACTGAGCTCAGAGCAAGGGGAACTGATGCCAAAAAAGGCAGCCAGGTATGAGGTCTGGGAAGACACTCCATATGAGATCCAACTAAGAGACTCCAGGTGTGAGATCTGGGGAAGAGATTCCAGCTGTGAGATCAGGGAAGAGGCTCCAGAGGGGGAGACAACAGCCAGTTTAAAAGGACCTAAGCCAGAATGAGATGAGAAACAAAGATGCTCATTGTAGTATGGAAACCACAAAATATCCCTCAATAGGGGACAAAAATAAATGGCCGTTCATGTAACGGAACACTCTGCTGTTGCCAAAAAGGACAAGGAAGATGTGCTGACAGAGGACAGTGCAAAAAGTCATGATAGTGTATCTGGGATGAGTAAATCAAGTGAAAAAGGAAAAGCACGTAGACATGCACACACACACGTAATGTGCACGCAAGAATGTACTTCTCTATATTCCCTGTATTTATTTTTAAAATAAAATTAACCTCGTATTATCAAGTGAAATTGGTGATTCAGTCAATTGTACGTTTTTAAAGAAAATTTGTTTTCTCGTGCTCCCAGCCCTCTGCTGACTAATCGAGAAAGTGACCACTGGCCAGTGTGAGAAGCACGTGGACTGGTCAGCAGGGTGGCCGTGGGCCTAGTTTGATCTATAGTGTTATTTTCTTAGCTATGTTACATTATATGTGTATTGTAGTAGCGATGTTTTCATTTGTCTTGGGGATTAATTTAAATCCAGTATGCAATCATTACGGAGTTATTTCCAGTAAGATATATTACTGAAGGTGTGCTACTCCATTCTAGCTAATCGTACGTCTGGCTCCAGGTGAAGCAAAGAGAGACACTAGCACTGGAGAGAGGCAGTTTAAAATGAAACACGTTACAAAGCATGACAAATCAGAGCGAAAGCTTTCTGTACTGAAATATATTCTATAATTACATGGTTAAGCTAAAGATAGAACTGATGGCATGCAGAAATGTTTAGCTGGAAAATATAAAGGTAGGTCCAAAACCTGAAAAGTGAACTCACTTATGGATAATTGTGAAACCTTTATCACTTTGCTTTCCTGTTGGTTTTGCTTTCTTAGATCCTCCAAAATCACTGTCCCTTTTTTTTTTTTTAATGGACAAGGGCCCTGGTGAAGAATAGAATGTCTTTTCTACCTTCTCTTTGTGGCAAATCCTACATATCAACTAAGCAGTCTCTCCAGTTCCTTGGGAAAGTAATCCAGCCACTGCACAAGATACTAGGTGATATTAGGTTTCTGTAGGATAAGCGGACAAGGTGGGAATAATGTTTGCTATATTTGATGACTAAGTGTTTAAAATGACTACACATAACTTGGAAAAACAGAAATATTCAAAGAAGAACTCACAAATGATTAGAATAACAAAACCCAGATATTAGTGCTGTCAATGTTAGTGTGCTTCAATTATTAGAATACATGGGTGTGATGAGTTTTATAGTTGGTTTTTAATTAGTGATTTGTAATGAGCGTTTCTGGACTCACACAATTTTCTTCCACAATTGTTATGCACAGAGAAGTGTTCCCTTTTCTATGTGTTTCTTAACTCACTCAGCTATTTCCCTTCTTCGGGATTTTTAGGTGGCTGCTGTAAACACAATTTGTGAGGGGGTAATATTTGGATATTAACCAGTGTATTTACATTAGCCGTTACAGTTCTGTTGGCTCTATTTCCTTGACCCCGTTTCAGTCCGCGGATATAGGAAGGGAATCCACAGTAGAACAACAAGTGAGAGAAGGATCAATGTTGATCTTCTGAGTCTCTGAGTTTCAGAGTTGAATTTTGAAATTCCCAGGAGAGATGATAGACAGGAAGAAAAGGAATTAAGTCTCAAAATTTCAAAATCCTGATTTTAATTCTCAGTGTCTGAGTTTTGTCATAAACAAACAAATAAAAACGAGTCAAAAGTCTAATAATGCTAATGATCAAGTTTTCTATCGGGGATTGAATAAAGTAACTAGGAGCTGGTTAGAGAAAGGAAGACATTTTAGGGGAAAAGCACCCAAGGAAAAATGAGGTAGGATGGTAATTCCAGACTAGGAGAACCACAGATTGATTTTGGCATTTCTCAATTAATTAAGATTAAAATCTACAAGATAGAGGGGATGGAGGTTAATATGCATGTTGCATTCTGTGTAAAAGATCATGCTTTGCCCACTTGAGACTGCAGCTTTTAAGATTCACACACATTTAAAAATCACTGCATGTATCTGTAATTATTGTGTAATAATAAATTCTTAGAAGTAGAACTCAAGGCTCAAAGTGTCTGATGAAGTGGGCGATATTTAAACATGACCCAGACTCTGTGTAACACCACAATTGAGAAGCTTTGGGAGGAAGATTTCTGGTGCATCTAAAACATATAAAATGCCTCAGATGGTCACCCTATTCTTTGTTACTGTGGCTGTCAGTTGTGTAACTGTTGTGTTGTCCCCGTTTAAGTGCTTATCTCTATGGAGAGAAAGTGAAAAGGAGGCAGCCACCTACAGCACAGAGATTCTTCAGGAGTGGACACCTGTGTTGAGTAGGTGGCGATGTCGGGAAGAGGGTGGGTGTGGGGACAAAGAAAAGATCCCTGTGGACTCTGGGAAATAAAAAGGAGGCGCGGGGGAGTTCGGCAGAGTCTGAGAAGTGACAGTGGTCCTAAAACAGCTGAGTGAAATACATCCAGAGACAGAAGCATTTTCACATTTTTAAGCCTATTTGCATACACATACAAGATCTCTTTCTCTATATATAAATGTTTGTGTGTGTGTGCGCACACATGTATTTAACATATTCATTCCACTCTACACACACATAGAGCCCTTGTAATAGAGTTTATGTTTTTATTGCTTATTTATTTTTTTATTGTCCATCAGAGACTAGATTTCTCTTGCTGACTTTTAAGCACCTCACAAACCAGTGACTGGCAAACGATAGGCATTCGTTAAATATTATAGATGAATGAATGAATGATAAATAAACAGTTAACGCAATTGACATGTCATTTCTTTGTGCTTGTTGCTGGTTGCAGTCGGGTAGACAAAGTAAACAGTAATTATATTAAAATAAATTACAATTTATTTTCCAAATTAGATGGACTCATGGAGGTGTTTTTTGTTGTTTGTTTTTATGAAAACATTATCAAAAGCTATTGCCTATTACAATACATATATACTACATTTTGATAGTCAAAAGTGGTTGTATTTCACTTGTATTAGTAATTTAATTAATATCACTCATTATATGTATTAATGTGTTGTGTGTATTAATGTCACTTTTTGTGGTCCAAAAGACTCTATGTCACTTGACGATCTTGTATATTAGTAAATTAAATTTTAGAGGAAAAAGGATGGAATGACTTGATAATCATGCAGTTCTGATGCCATTATTCTGAGTTTTTCTAAGTATATGTTCATAGTAGAATCAAGCTAGATCTGATGTGCTCACTTCTTCAAGATTCTTATTACGTATGGAAGCTGCACTCAGTAATCAGTTTACCAGTTTATTAAGCTCTGATATGGGGAGGTATCAGGTTCAACTTTTCCTCACGCTCCAGTGCTCCCCAGAGCTCTCAGTCTCCTCGTACATATGGATGGGAGGCAGAGAGATGTAAGCCTACCGTGGAGTGTGCTCTCCAGAAAGCAATTCAATATCCCGCTACTTACCCAACAGTGAGAAAAATATCTGAAATATGTAGAATGTGTTTTGAAAGGTCCCCTCTCTTTTCTCTCCAACTAAGTGCACTCCTAAACATTCTCTTTCCCTTTGAACATTTCCCTCTTTACACCACGCACCATGTGATGCTTATTGCAGATCGTGGTTAAAAACATCAGCAGGGTTTTTCTGTCAGATACATAACAGGTGGAGCTGCTCTCTTAATCTGAAAATAAATTGGACCAAGCCTATTGGGTCATATTTGTCTTAATCTGAGCCCCAGTGGAGGAGATTAAAAGAAGCAGATTTGTTTATCACAAATAGAGGACAATTGCTCTCATTGCTCCTTTTAACTGGATTGCGTATTGTTCTCTTACAAGCCAGAAGGGCACATTAATCCATAAATAACCCCTACACACACAGCCCTATTTTTAGCCTAGAAAGTCTATGTAATTGTAATTTTTTTTTCCATTTCAAATAAGAAGGTCAGTAATAAAAACGAGCCGGATCCTTCAGTTCAGGAGGGTGACTGACAGATAGGTCTCTGGGAGACTGTACTGCTAGCGGTTGTCCAGCCTCGTGGTGAATTCATACACTCCTTCTCAGGTCAGATATTTTGGCGCCCAGCTCAACTGGCACATCTGTAATAAATTGTTTGTAATATTGAAGTTTTAATGTTAAAATAAACCCATCTTATTCTTGGCCTAAATGTTTCCCTGTATGGAATTGAAACAGTAAGGGCTGGGGTAACATATTATGTCATGAGAAGCCAGTATACACAGAATTATCTTTTTCCTAAAGTCATGATTGTGTTTTTTGGAGCTAAAAAGTGAGATAGTGCTGCTGTAAGTGCATTTATACCTGCTCATATTTAGATGGCACTCTAAAATGCCCATCTGTTTTAGGTAAGGTATGCACTATAAAGTGTACCTCAGGTTAACTGAAATGATTTCACCTGGCCAACAAGTCAAGATGCCCTTTGTAGATGCCCTTTGAGGGTGATCAGCTTTGAAACTGGCTGCGACGGGAAAAAACAGACCCACCACATGATGGCAGAATTAAATGTCTGCAGCGTCTAAATTCAAGACTGTGAGAGACTCCTCAATGCTTCAAAAAGTCTTTTCTGCCCATTATTTTTAAGCTCACATTTCTACTATCACCTTAGTTTTATTGTTTTCACATGACAGTTTGATCCCCAACAAGGGTTTGCTGGGCTGGATGGAATAACCCATTAAACTATTTGTCAGGAAAAATTCAACACTGAAATAAAGAGGAGACATGGGTTCTTGATCTGATACTTGGGATTAGCTAACTAGTGTTCATAGGCTTCATTTCCTAGTCCTTGGTGTACTCGACCACAAAATGAGAAGCGTGGTTGCTGTGGCAGACAGACCCTGAGACACCCTGATGGACCCTCCCCCTGATAGCCATGCTCTGGTGGGATGCCCCCCTTGAGAGAGATTGTGACTTGCTCCTAACCAATAGAATATGATGAAGGCAATGGGATGTCACTTCCATGAGTGGTTACAGCAGATGGCAACTCCTGAGTTGCTAGCAAGTCTCTCTGTTGTCCCTTGGGTTACATCTTTTGGTAGAGCAAGTGGTCATATTGGGAAGGTCCAAGCGGCAAGAAAGTGAGAGGGCCTCTGGTCAGGAGCCAGCTAGGGACTGAGGCCCTCAGTCTAACAGCCTGCAAAGAACTGAATCCTGCTGACAACCAGCTTGCTGTAAGCAGACCCATCCCCAGTCAAGCCTTCAGGTGAGACCCAACCCTGGCCAACACCTTACTGCAACTTACAAGAGACTCTGGAGCAAAGCATCCAGCTCTGCCATGCCTGGGTTTCTGACCCACAGAAACTCGGGTACAATAAACATGTGTCTTTTTAGCCAAACACTTGTGGTAACATGTCACACAGCAATAGAGAACAGTATAGTTATTTTAGATTTACAGACCATTTCAGCCCCTTTCACTTTTAATGATTCTTTATTTATTAAGCAGAAGATCAAGAAATGCAGTTCTGGAGTCACATTGGTGTGTTTGTGTCTCACGTCCCCTACTTACAGCTCGTCAGTCTTGGGCTTCTTACTTAATCTGTCTTCTGTCTTACTTTCCTTGCCTTCATAATGGTATAATATTTGCCTTACAATATTACTGTGGGGTAAATGAGTTGATGCATGTAAAGTGCTTAGAGCTGTGCTGGCCCAGTACAATATTAACAGGAATGGCCTGTGATATTGATCATGCCTCAAGATGTGGGGGAATCATTCCTTCCTCAGGGTGTTTGTTAACACAGATGAACACGAGCGTTCTTCCTCACCTGCAAAAGTGCTGGGAGAAAGGGGTAAACGTTGCTGTATTTGCTCCATAAATCCCTTCGTGAGATTATGGAAAGATGATGTCTCATGTTTTCCTCCTGGAATTTAGGGTCAGGAAGGTGGGAGGGCTGGATGTGTTGCAATGCTTATGTGACTTAGACATCAGGCAGAAGTAAAGCACGATGCCAACAAACAGACATCATGTGGGCAATTGTGTGGGGTGGTCTTCCTTTTATCTCCACTGTGTGTAAACACTTACTAAAATATCTGTGGCCCAGCAACCTGCAAAGAATGAGGAAAACTTGATGTGGTTCTGAGAGTCACCTGGATATCAGAAAGTTAAGAAAGTCATGTGTTCGGGGAAAGACTGGCTAACAAGGTTTACAATATCTGTGAGTGACAATAAAGGCACTGTTTATGCTTTACAGAGAAGGAAGCTTGGAACACAATCAAGTGCCTATACGCAACATGTTCGAGTGATGTTTATGCAGAGCTCATGCCCATGTGAGTAAAAACAGACACAGGGTAAGGACTATTGCAGATGAAGACCCAAAGTTAGTGTTTCCTGATACAAGGATAATCCCAGATTACAGCTGTTGTCTCTAAAGAAGACTTGTCATGCCTTGAGGGCAAAACAACCAAAGAATAAGTGGAAAATATGTGACATGATCTTCCTTTCACCTTGACTGTTTGTAGATGCTTGCTGGAATATTTGTGGTCCTGCACTGCTAGTGTACGCTGCTGGTGGGGATGTGAAGTGGTGCCGGCTCTGTGGAAACAGTTTGGAGCTCCCTCCATAAGTTAAACATAAAATTACCGTATGACCCAATTCCATCCTAGGTATATACCCCAAATAATTGAAAACAGAGACTCAAACAGATCTTTTTATACTAATGTTCATTGAGCATTACTCATCGTAGGCAAAAGGTGGAAACAACTCAAATGTCCATCAACAGAAGAATGAAAACAAAGTATGGTGTACACATACAATGGAATATTATTCAGCCATAGGAAGAAGTGAAGTGCTGATAGATGCTACAGTGTGCATGAGCCTTGAAAACATTGTGCTAAGTAGAAAAAGCCAGATACAAAAGAGCAAATATTGTATGTTTGTACGTATGTGAAATGTCTAGAATAGGCAAATTTCTAGAGACAGAAAGTAGGTTAGTGACTACCAGGGGCTGGTGGCGGGATGGAATAGAATTACACTCGTGTGCTTCATAAGGACACTTTGGTCAATGGTGGACCACGTATACAACAGGAGTCCCATAAGACTGGTACCATATAACCCAGGTGTGTAGTAGGCTATACTCTCCAGGTTTGTGTAAATACACTCTATTATGTTTGCACAGCAACAAAATTGCCTAATGACACATTTCTCAGAATGTATCCTGGTTCTTAAGTGATGCATGTCTGTATTGCTTAATGGGTACAGAGTTTCTATTTGGGGTGATGAAAAAGATTTGGAAATAGGTGGTGGTGATGGTTACACAACATTGTGAGTGTCCTTAAATAGAAATAAATTGTACACTTAAAATGGCTTAAAATGGTAAATTACATGTTATATACATTTACCATGATAAAAATATTTGTAGAAGTTCCTATATGTAGCATATTCAGATTATGTTTATATAATTTCAGATTTGTAAAACTGAAAACATGCAGAGTATGAGGAACACTAAAGATGAAAACCCAAAGTTTTTCTTTCCTGATATAAAATTCATTCCAGATTTTAACTGCTATCTTTAAAGAAGCAAGACGTTCTTACATCTTGAGGGAAAAACAAACAAACAAACAAAATACACTAATGGATAACTCCCAAAATATATCACAGGGATTTAGATTAACAGTAAAGAATTACTTCTTTAGGATTTATCAAAGGAATTATCAAAACATAGAAAATTATCTTCTGTTATGGCTGGAATACAAATGAGATATTTTGTCATTCTATGCTATCATATAACAATTATGTTTTAATTTCATATATTAAAAATGGTTTATGTAAAGTTCCCCATAATCACCATAAAAAAGAAAGAAGGAAGGTGAGGTGTCTCAGAAGAAAAGAGAAGAAAGTCGTACAGGAAGAAGAGAGTAGATGTTTAAAATGCCTGATTCGCACATTGACCTCTGTTCCCTTCTGAAACCCTACTAAGATAAAAATGAAGGGACGTAAAATATGCAAAAACCTGCAAATATAAATGGAACTGAAGAGGAGATAAGAAGTGTGAAAATCTGGAAGTTAGAAAGCACTTAGAAAAGGGGCCATTGATTGACCACACTGGAGGGAGCTGGAACCTGAGCAAGCCCAGGCATGGTGCAGAGCTCTGAAAGGCTCAAATTAGGTGCCTCATCAAATGAGGGTGAGATAATCCTGAAAGCAGGAGGCGTGGTGGAAAAATCTATGGGAGAAGAATTTAGAGCTCCAGATCCCCACCCCCATCCTTGCACTGGTGAGTAAGTGTCCACTGGCACTTTGGCAAATAGCTGGAGGTTCCCTCTCTGATGAGGTTTGACTCAAAGTACTGTGGACACCAGGCACAACAGAGGGGGCATCGAGAGAAGTCTGCATTCTGGATCATCTGCGTGTTCTCCTTATAGGATAGTACAATAAGACCCCTTGTTGAGGCCTTAAAAATGTTTATGGGTTGCTCATCGTCCATTTCAGATAGACATGAGGTCTTATAAGGATCTTAAGGCATGCCTTACAGATCCTCTTGGTTACATTTTAGGGATTCTAAGAAAATGAAGAATGTTGTCCACAGGAGTCCTTTGGTGAGCCCAAGGTAGAGAAGGGTTGATCTTCAATCGATTTATGGATGTGGCTTTTGTGTAATGCACTGGATTAAAACTGATACACAGAAAGTCCACACATTTTCAAACCAATTGAATCAGCTTGGCCTGAAAGGGACAGAGATGATCAAAAGAAAATGGCAATAGAACTTTGAGCCCCCAAGATTTTAACTGTAGGAAGCAGGCTGCTCATTTGCAAATATGGATTCTTACTATGCAAAAGGAAGAGTAACTTAGAGGGTGCAGTCAAGCAATGCAGAGAAAGACTCCCAGGGAGTGAGACCAAGCCCGAATCAAGGGACTGACCACACGGCCCAGGTGGATTTCAGAGTTGCTGTGAATCAGTGACAGCTATGTGCCTCCCGTGTTCCTCTATTCTGAAAGGAAGCCTCGATAGTAGTTATAATACCCCTGTGTGAGGATTAGATTATGATGTGTGCAGGGTCTTCGGATCTAGATGACTCAAACTCAAGGACACTCATCTGCACCTGGATCTGATTTAGATAAGATCAGACTTGGAGCTGTCCCTGATGCTGTAATATTGATGAGATGTGGTTGGGTCCTAGGAGAAAGGTGATATATTTTGTAAGTGAGAAGCACATAAATAAGATGTGACCGAAAAATAGAGGTAATTGAAAAGCTTGTCTGAAAATTTTGACAGTCTTTCCATCAAGAAATGGGCTATAGGGCCCTCCCCTTGAATCTGGGTTACTCTTAGTTACCCTTGGTGACCAGCAGAAGGCTGGAACGATGCTGTGTACCTTATGAGGATAGGATATGAAGCTGATGTGGCTTCTACTTTGCTTGCTGGGATGCTGTTTTTGAATCCCTAAGCTACAATATGAGAAGTATAACTACGACATGCGACATCACCTCACACTTGTTAGAATGACTATTATCAAAAAGACAAGGGGCCAGCCCCGTGGCCTAGTGGTTAAGTTCGGTGTGCTCTGCTTCAGCAGCCCGAGTTTGGTTCCCGGGTGTGGACTTACAGCACTTGTCATTGGCCATGCTGTGGTGGTGACTCACATACAGAAAGAGAGCAAGATTGGCACAGATGTTAGCTCAGGGTGACTCTTCTTTAGCAAAAAGAAGCATGAGATAACAAATGCTGGTGAGGATGTGGAGGAAAGGGGGCCCTTAATATGCACTGTTGGTGGGAATGTGAAGTGGTGCAGCCTCTAGGGAAACCAGTATGGAGGTTCCTCAAGAAATTAGAAATAGAACTATCATAGGATCAGTAATTCCACTTCTGAGATTCTCATATTTGAGGAAAGGAAATCAGCGTCTCCAAGAGACATCTGCACCCCCATGTTCACTGAAGCATTATTCTCAATGGTCAAGACATGGAAACAAACTAGTGTCCTTCAAAGAATGAATGGATAAGGAAAGATATAATGGAATATTACTTAGCCATGAAAAGAAGGAAATCCTGCCATTTGTGAGAACACATATAGACCTTGAGGACGTGACGCTAAGTGAAAAAAGTCAGACAGAGAAAGACAAATACTGTACGATCTCATTTATATGTGGAATCTAAAAAGACTGTACTTATAGAAACAGAGAGCTGAATGGCAGTTGCCAGGGGCTGGGGGTGGGGACATGGGGAGATGATGGTCGTGGGGTACAAACTTGCAGTTAGAAGAAGAATACTGGGGATCTGATGTACAGCGTGGTGACGATAGATGGCAACACTGTATTGTATACTTGAAATTTACTAAGGGAGTAGATCTTAAGTGTTCTCACCACACACTGAAGAAAAGGTAAGTATACGAGATGATAGAGGTGTTAATTAGCTTAATTGTGATCATTTCACAGTGTACATGTATATTAAACCATCATGTTATACACTTTAAAAAATTCATGTTGTGCAAACTAAATATACGCAATTTCTATTTGTCACTCATGCCTCAATAAAGCAGGAGAAAAAAACAAGTAGTATAACTCTCTTGGATTCCCACACCGTAAGGCAGCCAGACCATGTGTGGATGCTCCTGTCAGCAGTCCCTCCCCAGGAGCCAGAGACCTGTGTGGGGTCACCTCCTGGCGATTGTAGTCCTAATCTGGGAAACCCCCAGCCGTGCAGGTCTTCCCACCCGAGGTCCTAGAGATCATGGAACAGAGAAGAGCCATCGCTACAGTGTCCTTTCCAAATTCCTGACCTTTTGTGTTCTCTAAGTGTAACGATATGTTGATGTTTCACTAAGTTTGAGGTGATGTTGTTTTAGTACATTTGGGGTGATATGTAAATAAGCCACAGTAATTTGGGCACATCGTAAATCATGGACCAGAATGGAGTCCAACTTCTCTACAGCAACCCCAGAAGATGGAAGCTCTAATCCTTTCACGATTCTGGGGGAACACTATCTTCACCAAAAACACTGTATCCAGCCAGACTACCTAAATGTGTAAAGATGAAGAGATTCTCAGATACTCCAGGTCTAAAAAAAACTAACTTTCAAATATCATTTCTGTGGATGTTTCAGCAAACAAGTGATCAAGTAAAGATAGAGAAATATATGAGATCAGGGAGCAGGAGATTCAACATAGATTAGTCAAAAGACATTTTCTTTTGCCCTTTTTTTTTTTTTGATGATGAGGAATATTGGCACTGACCTAACATCCATTGCCAATCTTCCTCTTTTTGCTGAGGAAGATTAGCCCTGAGCTAACATTGGTGCCCATCTTCCTCTCTTTAAAGTGTATGGGATGCTGCCACAGCATGGCTTGATGACCAATGTGTAGGTCAGTGCCCAATCTGCGAACCCCAGGCCTCTGAAGCCAAGCACATGAACCTAACTGCTGTGCCACTGGGCTGGTATCCAAAGGACATTTTCTTGACAGTGGAAAGGCATCTGAGAATGTAGCTGTGCAGCAGACCTCAAGAGCAGCCGGGATACCAACATGGTGGACTCTTCCTGGAGGGATAATTACAATAGAGGAAAAAGATCACCTCCAGTATTTGAATGTGTGACCAACTGGCTCATACTTTTCCTATGGAGAGTCTGGAGAGGAATCAGTGGTAGATACATTTTAAAAAATTAAGCAGTAGTCATGCCACACCAAAACCCACTAAAAGGCACTGTCTAGCTCCAGGGAAAAAAAGAAGTTTGTAAAGAAAGCAAATGAATTACAATATTGGACATCATTTACCACGTTCATCTTTAGAGAGATGTTAATAAAAACACTGACAAAACAAACTGGGCCCATAACAGCAATCCTTTTAAAAGAAAATGATATCTTCCGTGTGTCCAGAACCAGAGATTCATGAATTTTGCATTTTCAGTAGAGAAAGAAACAGCTCTAAATAATGAAGCTGAGAGGCCGCTCTTACCTGGCATGCCAGGGAAATTACTTTGCAGAATATGCTCAGCTTCTCCAATGAAAGAACACGAATGCCAACTGAACGCACGGCTCTGTGCAGTCTGTTAGATTCTGTGTCTGTGGGTATGTGTGGATAGGAAGAAGCTGTTCCTGCCAATACCCCTGTGAAAACATTCAAATACCAGATAACTTGTTCTTTTACATTTGAGGGATGAGTAATCTGGGAATAACACGTTATAATTGCTGCTCTCCAAAGACTAGCAACGCTGCTCGCTACTGAATTTTCACTGTTTTTCCCCTGCTTAGTCACTTCTCTAAGTATCTATCTATATCTTTCTTATACTAATGCTAATAATATTCTCAGCCTGTCAAGAAATCACAGTGGCTCTGTCTTCAAATCACATGAATCGGAGGCTTCTTACTGCCTCTGGTGAACACTTTTATCCACACCGACGTTCTGTCTCTCATGAGTTTCTGCATCGTCTCCTCAAGACCTCTTCCTCCTTCTACTGCCCCTCACCTGTTTCAAACAGAAGAAGGATCTTTTAACATTTGAGTCATATTATGGTGCTCCTTTGATCAGAATCTTGCAGTGGATCCCCAATTCATCTCAGCAAATTCAAAGTCTTCAGAGGAGCCTGCCATGACCTGCACCCCAACACCAAGGTTACCCCAGTCCTCTTCCTCTCACCCTCCCTTATCTCACTTCCCTGCAAGCCCAGTACCTCAGGCTGGCCCACCGTAGGGCTTTGCTCTGGTTCTCACTCTCTGCTTCACATATATTTCCTGCCATTTATTATTTCTTTTTCACTGATTAACTCCATGTTCCCAGAACAGTGTCTGATACATAAACTTCACCCCCATAAATGTTTCTTGCATGAATGAATAAAAAGGATGTTGTTACTGGGAGCGTTGGGAGAGTGCAGAGGAAGGGGATACTTCATGCCATCTTTTTCTTATTTTACATATTATCCTTTTCTCAACATCCCCATCTGATCTTGCTCACTTTTCACAGTCTGCACATCTTGCTACTCATTTCATTTCTACATTTCCATGCTTCAGAGAGAGATCGAAACCAAATTGTTTTAAGCATGCCTAAAATAAAATCCTGAAGTTAAACTCTAATTTTCAAATATGGGGAGGGGAGAACTCAAAGTGCTCACTGAAATAAAAGCTCCTAAATCTCTTAAAACACCACCACGCCATAAGACCACGATGTTTCCAAGTGGGGTAAGATAGAGATCCAATTTTGTTCTTTGCTTGTGAATATTCAGTTTTCCCAGCAGCATTTATCAAGAGACCATCCTTTCCCCATTGAGTATTCTTGGCTCCCTCATCAAATATTAGCTGGGGTTTATTTCTGGCCTCTCATTTCTGTTCCATTTGTCTATATGTCTATTTTTATGTCAGTGCTATGCTGTATAAATTACTATAAGTTTATATATTTTTCAGCTTTATTGACACTAATTGACATATAATGTTATATAGTTTTAAGGTGTACAGCATGATGATTTGATGTGTGAATATATTACAAATTTATTTCCATGATAAGTTTAGTTAACACATCCATCATTTCAAGTTGTTATAATAGTTAAAATCTACTCTGTTAGCAACTTTAAGTTAAATAATGTAACATAGTTTGAAATCAGGAAATCTATGCTTCCTATTTTCTTTTTCTTTCTCAAGGTTTCTGTGGCTATTTGGGATCTTCTGTTGTTCCGTATAAAGTAGGGATCATTTGTCCTATTTCTGTGAAAAATGCTAATGGAATTTTGACAGGGATTGCACTGAAGCTACAGATGACTTTGGTTAGTATAGACATTTTAACAATATTTATAATTTTATAATGCAATAATCTTTAATAGAGAAGACAGCCATGAACATGGATATCTTTCCATTTCTTTGTGTGTCTTCCTCACCTTCTTTCATCAATGTCTCATAGTTTTCGGTATACAAATATTTCACCTCCTTGGTTAAATTTATTCCTAAGTATTTTACTGTGTTTGATGCTATTGGAAATGGAATTATTTTCTACATTTCCTTTTCAGATAGTTCACTGTTAGTGAATAGAAAAGCAGCTGATTTTTGAATGTTGATTTTGTGTCTTGAAACTTCACTGAATTTACTAGTTCTAACAACTTTTGGTGGAGTGTTCAGGATTTTCTATATATATGATCACAAGATCTGCAAACCAACAGAATTTTACTTCTTCCTTTCCAAACTGGATGCCATTTATTTCCTTTTCTCGCCTGATTGCTCTGACTGGGACTTCCAGTATTGTGTTGAATAGGAGTGGTGAGAGTGGGCATCCTTGTCTTGCTCCTCATCTTAGAGGAAAAGCTTTCAGCCTTTCACCATTAAGAATGATGTTAGCTGTAAACTTGTCACATATGGCCTTTCTTATGTGAGGTACATTCCTTCTTTACTCGATTTGTTGAGAATTTTTATCATGAAATGGTGTTGAATTTTGTCAAATGCCTTTTCTGCATCATTGAATGCATATATTTATTTTTCATTCTATTAATGTGATGTATCACATTTATTGATTTGCATATGTTGAAACATTCTTGCGTCCCAGGGATAAATCCCGCTTGACTGTGGTGTACGATCCTTTTAATATGCTATTAAGTTTGGTTTGCTAGTATTTTGTTGAGAATTTTTGCATCTATGTTCATCAGAAAAATTGGACTGTATTTTCTCTTCTTGTAGTGTGCTTATCTGGCTTTGATATCAGGGTAATGCTGACGGTATAAAATAAGTTTGAGAGTGTTCCTTCCTTTTCAATTTACGAGAAGAGTTTGAGAAGGAGTGGCATTAATCCTTTAAATGTTTGGTAGAATTCACCAGTGAAAACATGGGGTCCTAGACTTTTCTTTGTTGGGAGGTTTTTGATTAATGTTTCACTTTCCTTACTCATTATTGGTCTGTTCAAGTTTTTATCTTCATTATTCATTCTTGGTAGGTTGTATGTTTCTAGCAGCTTATCTCTATTTTCTAGGTTATCCAATTTGTTAGCATATAATTGTTCATAGTAGTCTCCTATGATGCTTTGTATTTCTGTGGTATCAGTTGTAATTTTTCCTCTTTCACTTTTTATTTTATTTGATTCTTCTCTCTTTTTTCTTGTTAGTCTAGTTAATGGTTTGTCAATTTTGTTCATCTTTTTAAAAAACCGAACTCTTAGTTTTTTTGGTCTTTTCTGTTGTCTTTTTAGTCCCTAATTCATTTATTTCTGGCCTGGTCTTTTTATTTTGATTTCTTCTTTGATCCATTGGTTGTCCAGGAATGTATTATTTAATTTCCATCTATTTGCTAAGTTTTCCATTTTCCTCCTGTTTTGGATTTCTGATTTCTTAACCATTGTGGTCAGAAAGGATACTTCATATAATTTCTAACTTCTTGAATCTAGTAAGACTTGTTATGTGGCCTAACATATGATCCATCCTGGAAAATGTTCTGTGTTCTCTCACGAGTTATGTGTATCCTGCTGCTGTTGGATGGAATGTTCTCCATTTGCTCTATAGTCTTATAAAAAGTGGGATATTAAAGTCCTCCACTATCACTGCATTGCTATTTCTTTCTCCGTTGCATTCTGTTAATATTTGCTTTGTATATTTAGATGCTCCAATGCTGGGTGCATAACTACTTACAATTGTTATATCTTCTTGATGCACTGACCCCTTCACCATTATATAATCATCTTTGTCTCTTATGAATCTTTTCAGCCTATAATCTATTTTGTCTGATGTAAGCATATCTACCCCTACTCTCTTTTGATTACCATTTGCTTGGAATATCTTTTTCTATCCCTTCACTTTCAGCCCATGTATGTTTTTAAAGCTAAAGTGAGTCTCTTATAGGTAGCCTATCATTGGTTCTTTTTTTTTTTTTAAATCTGTTTATCTAATCCATATCTTTTAATTGGAAAATCTGATCCATTTGTACTTAAAGTAATTATTGATGGGTAAGAACTTACTACTGCCATTTTTTAACTGTTTTCTATTTTGTAGTTACTTTTTCTTTTCTTTCTCTCTTGTCTTCCTTTGTGATTTCACATTATTTTGTGGGGATATGCTTTGATTTCTTTATCATAATCTTTTATGTATCTGCTACATGTTTTTCCTTTCTGGTTACCATGAAATATCTTATAGTTATAACATACTATTTTAACCAGATAGTAACTTTAGTAGCACAGAGAAACTCTATACGTTTACTTTTCCCCTTTGCACATTTTCGACTGTCAGTGTTACCATTTACATCCTTTTCATATTGTGCATCCAACATCAAAATTTTGTAGTTATGATTATTTTTATTATGTTAGTTTTTTAACTTTTAAACTAGAGTTGCAAGTGATTTATGCATCACCATTATAATATTAGGTAATCTGGTCTTAACTATATATATATGTACCTTTACCAGTGAGTGACAGATATTATTGCTACAAATTTTATCACCAGAGATAGCATATGTACAGGAAGCATAGAATTTTATTCCAGGATGTTTAGGAGAAGATTATATTGTATGACATTATATAATGCTAACTAACATAAATTTTGACAGGAAAAAGAAAATGTGTGCTAATAATCTGAGAACAGGCAGGGTTTGTGTGAGGCAAAGGTGCATTTGGTTAAGGTGGGCAGAGAAAGAGGGGACTAACCATTGTCCACAGTTATGCCATGGAGATGGTGGTTGAAGGCCTAGGAGCGAGCAGCATCCTGGGAGAATGAAAGTGGGCATCCACAGTACAGAGCATGGATCTCAGCCCCGTGTGTAGAGCTTCTGATTCAGCAGGTGTGGGCTGAAAACCTTACCATCTTTGTTTTTAAAAAGCTCTCCAGGAGGCTCTGAAAGGTAGATTGGATTTGGGAATGATCGAGCTAAAGATGTGAATCTTAAAGAACATCTACATTTAGGAAACAATCAGAGGAAAAGAGCCCAGAAGAAACAGGTTACATTTATTGAGTCTGTGAAATGTTTAAGCATCTATTCTATCATCCTTATTTTACCTTATTGGGAAACTGAGTTTTAAAGAAGTTAAGTAGTTTCTCGGGTGCACTGAACAGACAAGGAGCAGTGCTAGAACTCAAATTCCGCTTGGTCTGCTGCAAAGTGTGCCTTTTCACCTCTGTGCGTACCACATCCTCAGAAAAATGTGGGGAAGCAAGGAGATGGGAGTGTGGGGCAGGAGTGAGCCAGCAGAACACGGGCACTGTAACAGGCATCGTACCATGAAAGTCAAGGGCAGACTCTCGAAAGAGAGGTGAGGCATTGCAAAATTCACTAGTCCAGTAGAAATAGGTACATCCTGCTAGAGATTTCTAGGAACTGTTCAGAAGTTGTTTTCTGGTACCATTGTTAATGAAACGGGGGAGTTTTCGTGGGAAAAAGAGAAAGACAGGATCAAAAGATAAGTGGGGATAGAGTTTTAAAGAATTAACTCTTTTCATTAATACTGCAGGGAGCAATAAGAGGATAGAGGCCAGTTTGTTATCCTCCCATGAAATCCTCCCAATTAGTGTCCTCATTTAAGCTCTCCAGCTAATATCTGAGAATCTAAGGGCAGATTTCAAGAGGATTATGTCATTTTCTAGGGAGCTCTATTCCATACCTGCATGTCTGGAATACTTACTTTTTCATTTTAACAGTAAAATAAAAAAATATTTAATCGTTTGCTTGGTGCCTTGGTCTATAGATACTAAATTTGAATAAAAAACATGCATCTCTGTTTCTGGCAAAATGCTAAAAATGAAACAAGATCAGTTGCATGGTTCTCATTCCCTGTAAGCAGGAAATCATTGGGGGAAGAATGTCTTGATCTGTGGGTCTGGAGAAAGAGATTGCAAGGGAGAATCTGGCAAGTCATTGATGATTAATGCATAGTCCCATCCTCAATAAGCTACACTCATGGACTGATCAAATTAAACCCTCGCAACATCCAGCATTTAAAAAGGGGAAAGGAAACCATTTTCAGGCTACAGTGGATGGAGAAAGGAGTGGCTCACACACTTATTTTATTTATTCCCCTACCCCTGATTCCAAGGCTGGCTCTCTTCCTTCCTGGGCATGCTCCCTCTGGGATCCCTGCTAAATCAGCTCATGCGGGAAGTCTGAGGATTCAGGAAGGCATCCTTGGTTTAGCTCAACACAAAGAATGTGCCAACTGCAGTTTGCTTACTTCCTGTGTGGGATGCAGTTACTTGGCAAATGCTTGACACTCTCCATCTCCTCAAGACCCACCACATCAGGAGAGGAGCCTGCTGCTTACTGGCGTCCTTCCTTCTCAGGCACGGCCAGAAGCAGAGCATAAATACTGTTGACTCTGCTCTTTCACGTACTTACGGAAACACATGGTCCTGCTGAAAATTAAAAAATCATAGTCAACCACTGTAGATGAATACATGATATTTTGAAACATGCCTGTTATCTAAACCCAAACTTTTTAGGTTGTCATAGGTAAGGACATAGGAATACTCTGAAGGAAGGTCCACAAAAATAATTAAAGTTTTTGATAAACGTACTTAAAGATGTCTAGTTTTAGAGAACTTAACTTTGACCAGGAATACAAAGCTGGAATTTAAAGATAGAAACTCATATAGATATCTAAATTGATCACCGTGAACAGCACTAGGAGAAACTAAAACTATGACCATGCGATTTTGATCTATGAGTGCCTTCTTGAAGCTTTTTCTCTTTAGTTGCTCTTCTCCAGACAAAACTGCGTTAACAGATTATCACATGGAGGAGGTGAAAAGTACGTCTTTTGCTTTAGTATCACATGATTCAGTACATTTGCAATTTGAATTTTGCATAATCAAAACCAAGTAGAAAACTGAGGATCTAAATTTTCTGAGTAATTGCCTCAACTTTTCATTTTATTTGTAGAGCTTTCTACTAGGTCATATTTGCTCCATCGTTCAAGCAAAGCAGAGAAAAATATAGAAGAGAAATACATACAGTGTGTGTGTGTGTGTGTGTGTGTGTACACTGTGTAATGAGGTAATGCTTTATAAAAGCAGCTGTGTCTTCTTATAGTCAATCAGATTAGCTCAAAGGCCACAGATACTCCAAATGGAAATATTCAAAACTAGTTTTTATATTAATAATGTTTCCACATAAGCTGAGTTGTGAATGGGTGAGTCTCTAATAGCAAAGCATAATAACATGAAGAAAAATAAGACACTCGACTCATATGTGTCAGATGTTTCTTATGAACTAATCTGTGATACATTAATCTGAAGTATTTTGATTCCACAAAAAGGCATGGCTGTGATGTATATTGTCATGATTCATCAACAGTAGTTTCCGGGGCTGGGCGGGGGAAACAGTAGGATTTACAACTTGAAAAATGACTTAGTGTTGGAACATGATGAGCCATGGCTTTGTAAAAAGTGGAAAAACAGCTAAACTCTTTAGAAACAAATGAAACACTTCATTATTCCATTTCAGAACTGCTTGTTTAGCACTCATTATCTTTAATGGTTCCCATGAACAGCTGAACAAAACCCAAAGGGGTATGTTTAAGATATCTTAAATGATCACTTCTTCATCTGCCTGTTGCCTAAGACGCACGACCTTCAAGTATGAATAGAAGTTTTTATCCTCAGCAAGTGGTTGGGAACAGCAAATAAGTGAGAGTCTAATAGTTATTCTTGTCTCTAGGACAGTGGAATGAAGCATTCTGTCTATTCACAAACTTTACAGACATATTCTAAGAACTCTCAAAGATAAAAATCACATTTAGGACGTAGTTATTTTCTAGAGACTTCCCTTCCTATTTTCCATTCCTTAATGAATTGTTTTGTTGAAGCGATGACATCCTGTTCTAGAGAAATACCCTCATATTTCCATGGCCTTAATATTTTTTCAGGTACGGGAATAGACAGTTGGTGTTTGGCTGGCTGGGTCTTCATTTTGTGGCCTTCCCACATACTGAAGGGCATTTAGATCCTGGTTTCTAGCCTTAAACACCACTAACATACTCAGTAACTGCAACAAAAACACAGCAAAACAAACCCAAACACTCTCACACGTCTTCAACCTTCATTAGGTTGAGAGATGATTCGATTTCTCCCAGGGAAGAAAGGAAGTCTTTACTTATATGCCCTCAAACAAACAACAACACGAAAACCTTTATAAGCTGTCTGTCTTTCCTCAAACCTACAGTGCCTTTTGTGGTCTGTGCATTTCTGTCGGTGGCATGGGAGTCATGCAGGAGCAAACCCCCCTGTAGATGTAGTTCTGACATCAGCCATCTCTCCCAAATTTTAATAGTGGGCTTCCATCTTCTCTTCTTTCCTTAAATGCCTTGTGCGATCTGGTCCTTCCTTCATAGTGCTTTCTGATTATCCTTCCAAATAAATTGGGTTTCTCTCTTTCCTTCCTTCCTTCCTTTCTTCCTTCCATTTTTCCTCCCTCCCTTCTTCCTGTCTCCCCTCCATCCTCCCTTCTTCCTTCCCAAAAGTGGTAGGTGCTGTGTAATGATGACCCTTGCCTTCTTGGAATCTAGGAAGCAGATATTAAACAAACACTTGCACACACTCACACACACACACACAAATATTTTTGATTTGGGTTGAGTTGGGGTTAGAGTTCCAGATAGAAGAACCAAGTGTCCAAATGCATGAGGAAAACAGAAGACTGATTTGTCCCAGAGTCTAAAATGGGCCTACCAGCCTTCAGAGGAGAGAGCAAGGGAGTGACAGGAGCTGTTGGGTGGGCATCGGGACCGGCTCACCAGAGTCCTCCAGACAGTGTTAACATTACTGTTTTCTCTAAATGCCTGGAGTGACTCTGTCTTCTCTTCACTCAAATCAACCCTTTATGCATTTCAAAGCCCAGTTTTGGTCATCGCTGTGGCCAAGGAAATCACTGGCAGAGCCTCTCCTTTGTCCAGTTCCTTGCGTTTATGGTCTGTGACACGTGTCTTGTGTGTGACATGAGTGGTGCAGGTTTGCTGTTTGTGTGTCTTATTTACCTAAGCGTCCTGTTGTCTTGGGTGGAGTTTTCTAGAAACAAAACCTGAGAGATGGATTTGGGGACAGGTGATGTATTGTACGGGAATGAGGAAAAGAGGCCAGGCAGGGCAGACGAGGGCTCGGCCACGGCCCAGCGTGACCCGGTCCCAAGAGGCTGGGGAGCCGGAAACGCTCTCAAGACTTGTTCTCACTAGGAGCCCGGGGAGCGCCTGGACAGGGATGCCCCGGGCGGTCAGTGGGCACCCCGAGGGTACCTCCCAGGCCTTTCCAGGCCACGTGGCCCTCAGGCCAGGGCTGTTTCAGAAGGCACAGCATGATGAGTGAGCAGTCAATGCTCAGAGCACACGTCAGTTCCGTCCTGTGCGTGTCTCGGGGAGGCTGCGCTCCACTCGCCTTGCACACATCAGTCCTCATCAGAGCACAGCTGCTGGGTTTGTAATTTTGAAGTTTCTCACTTAATATGCAAAGCCAATTTACTTGCAATTATAGAGTAAAATGAGCACAAATGTTGGCATTCAAAGAGCATTTCATGTCAAGGGATCATTTTTATAATATAATTTTGTATTATACTTTAATATAATTATACATTTACATTATTAAATTATACATAATACATTCTATAGGCATATTTATATTATATCGTTATTTATACAATTATATAACTATAAGTTGCATAATCTACACTATTATATTATATTACATATTATATAGACGTTATATTTGATATACTATATAATTTTTCTTCTCCTATATTTTTCTTTATTTGAGTGTATTTTTAAACTCTTTCCTCTACTTTTTAGTAGTCCTCAGTTTTATCTATAAAATTCCGTGAAAGCCGCTCTACTGCCCGAGTGGAGTCAGCCTGGCCTTCTCCCTGTTCCAGACTTTCTGCTCTGTCTTTGTTCTGACACTGCCCCCTCGCTCCCCTGCGTGTTGTGTGCATTGTTATGGCCCAAATCCCATCACCACGGTCTACTTGCTGCCTGCTCTCCAACAGTTGACTTGGTCTCTCCATGCGTCAGTTCCTGTCTCTAAAATGGGACGATAACAGCACTTGCGTCAAGTGGTTCTTAAGAAGGAGAGGAAGTCACGCTCATGAACTGCCTGCAGGCATGTCTTGCACTGAATGAGCAAGAAAGACCTGACCTGATGGTAATTTCTAGAGCCCTAGATTTATCTTTGAATTCCCCTTAGGGGCTGAACCAGCACTTTCCAAAGAATGGTCTCTTTGTCAGCTTGTCACATGAATGAGTTTCTCTGTCTCCTCATCCCTGGGCCCGGAGTCCCTGCCTTTGATAGTGTCATCCAGACCCTGTTTTTTGAAGACAGCTCAGCTCCTCTTATGCACTGCCTTCCCGAACTCCACTCTCCCTAATTTGTCTCCTTCCCACTCTGACAGGACAGAGACATAATGCCCCCACAATTTAGCACGCAATTACAGACTGTCTTACATTTGTGTCATGTGTTACAAGCGTCTTCTTAAATACATTGTTAGCTCTTTGAGGAGATCCCATCGTTAGCTATTACAACTGTCACAAAGCTTAGCTCAACTTTGAGTTCAGAGTGAGCCTCAGGAGAGATTTTGAGGATTCTTCTCCTCGTCCAATATAGATTGAGCATGTACTAAAGGTGGTACGCTTTGGAAGCAGTGATGGAGCAGATTGGATGCCACATGGGGTTGCTTGCTTACAAATCTCACTGAAGAAAAGGTTTACCGCAATCAACATGAAAGACAGATTCTCAAAAAGCATAGAAGGACGCATAAGGCTGGGAATGGAGGGGGAACATTTGTAGCCTCCTCAGATCTTCCCAGAGCTGTACTTGGAGGCAGGGTGAGGGTCCAGCTCCTGTCCCAGTGAGGCCTGCCTGGTGCTGGAGGCCTGAGGCTCTCACATCGCACCCCTCCGGGGTCACAGTCCAGTGCTCTGCATCCATCCTGAGCATCCTTTCTTGCTAGTGCCCCCTTGAGGAATTGCGCCCGTCATATAAGAGAAGGGGCTTTACCTGCAATGTTTTCCTTCCTGTTGGGTTGGGAGAGCCCTGTGCACGAGGCTGTGCTGCCGTCAGAGGCAGTGAGAATGACCAGCAGATCTGGCCGCACCTTCCCAACTCTGCTGAGTGCCAGCGAGTGGAGGATGTCTTGGAGCTAAGATGCATGGCAAAGGTGCAGAACAAGGCTGGACGCCCTAAGTGAGCACTGTACATCTTTTAAAAGTCTTCTCAACAGAAAGCTGAAATACTGGAAACAGAGGAGCTATGCCACGATCCAAGTCTCAAGAAATGATAACAAGCAGGCCAAGGTTTCAGTGAATTTTATATGTGCCGTTTCTTGATGCACTGCCAATGCAATTTTTTTAATATGAAAATTTATTTTCGTCCTTAATGCCTGGTACTTATATCATGGACACATTGACTAGAAGGTACTATAAACCATATTAGAAAACAAATCATGTGGTATTTGCTTCTGCAAAAACAGTTTCTCAAATAACTGCCACAAAAAAAAACCTCAGTTCACCATTCAAATTTTTACTGATAGCAGCACAACGCTCTTGCTAAGAAAAGTACACTTTAGAATACCATGTCTTATTTTCAGTGACAATCACAAAATATTTCATTATGACAGGTTGAAATTCATTTCATTAAATTACCTGAAAAAGTTTCAGTAGAAAGGGTTGGTTTGTTGGTCTATAAAATTCCGTATTGTATCTGACCATTAATTGAGTAATGTATTCAAGAAAGAGAGAACTGAGTTAAACAGAGTTTAACAAACACATTATTAGCTCAATTTTATCTGTGCAGTTTCAACTGGATTGTGTGCTATTGGATATAAATATATTACTCATATTTGAAACATTTGAATCCCTAAGTTTCTAAAAACATTAAAAACATTTTACTTGAAAAGTGTAGCTTTTTTAAGATAGTGTTTGTATACATAAAAGTTCCCTTTAAACGTAAATCTGAAAATTAACATATATTTAGTTTTAAAGATTTTAAACCAAAATAGTTGAAATTACTTTATAATTGTAAGATTGTAGAAATGATTTGGAATGCACTGGATTTATAAACTTTTACTATAAATATCACCTCTTGTTATATAGGAGTAGTATGTATAATTGTTATGTACAACCTGACAGAAACAACTTACAATGATTATTGGAGTTTTGATAATTGTGATAATTAATACAGAGTTTTAATAAAGTCCAACTTCAGCAAAGAATATATACTATCATTATTTTACTCTCTATAACACAATATTCTGTAGAGTTGCCCATGTGAGAAGCAGTTAGAATGAAAAGCAGTACTTTCAATTTACAGTACTTGCTCCTGTATTGTAAGGCGAAACAAATGTTAACATGGAACTGCAGGTATGTGATACAAAGGGGTAGTTTGAAGGAATAAGAGGGATCCTAGATGTTAATAATGATTTCTCTTATCTCGTCTCATTCAAATGCTCTTAAAGTTCTTTTTGCCTGTTTTTAGTGTTTGGATTACAATTTTTGCTGTTCTTGGGCCTCAGTAATTGGCACCAAAATAGTACCACCTTTGAACAGCATCTGTCTTTCTGCGCAAACTTCCATTTTAATGTTCACCTGCAAAAGCTTTCAACCAAACTTTGAGTCAGCATACTGCATCCTAGGCTCAAATTTAAAGTCACACTTTGTTCCCTCTCTTGCTAAATCTTTGGTATGATGTCATCCTTCCAAGTCACAGTGGGCGTTCTGGAGCGCTGCTCTCTCTCTCTTTAAGCTAAAGTATTTTATCTGGTTAGTGGCCCCAGGGATGAAATTCCGCCCTTCAGCCTTTTGTGCAGTCTGTAGTCTTGGGAATGACTATGTCTTATCTCTTGTTATTATATCAGCACTTTTGGACTCTCAGTGACTTTCCTAAATGGGCATAAAGATGGATTTTTCTGGCACTTTCTGTACAACATCACTAAAGCATCCTCAATGGAAGCCACTGATCAATATTTACTCATTTACCATTCCACATCTTGTGTGAAACTCAGCAGTTGACAATAGCTCCAGCATGGGTCAGCTGGTCCAGAAAGGCAGGAAAGGTTTTTGTTAACTGATCTAGTTAGATCAGGAATGGTTCCCGTTTATCAAACCCTGAAACAAGTTACCCTTCTGTAAGAAGCTGGTGTGGTCAACATCCTCATTTGCCATCGTCTCTCAAAGAAGATCCATAGAATATTGGAAAATGACTCGGTCTTGGGATAAGTCTGGGATACGCTAAGTTAATTTTAAACGTGTTTCTCCACATCAAGACTTACTGGAAATTTTGGTGCATTGCCAATTGCCAAGAAGTGAATTTAGTACAGATGTGCATCCCTTAATGGTGGGGACACACTCTGAGAAATGCTCACTAGGTGAACATCATAGAGTAAACTTACACAAACCTAGATGGTGTAGCCTACTACACACCTAGGCTGTATGGCACTAATCTTATAAGACCACCATTGTATAGGCGGTCCATCTTTGACTGAAACATTGTTATATGGTGCAGGATTGTGTAAAGAATTTCCACAGATCAATTGACCAAGGATTCATTTTTACAGGTCTCTAAGAATAGAAGTAAAAGGATTACAACAAATAGGGAGTGCTAGTGGTCATTTCTAAGCAGTTCATGGCTGTAGTTTAAAGCCACAACATGTTGTCTATAATTACATAATTCTATTGGAAATTTCAGAGATTATTCTGTGTAGGTTAAGGCCTTTGAATTCACAATTTTGAGGAAAAAAATAAAGATTACACAGTTATCAATGGAGAACTATTCTCTTGAATTCATCACCTTTTATTTGCTCAAAAATACAATACTGATCTCAGGCTTCTAATTGGGGTTGTGAAATGGCGTAAATAGGTGTAGATTTTTACAAAGATATTTATTTTCTGGACCCTAACATATTATATAGAATGCAAATACAAAATCTTGGCAATAGAACAAAATATTAACTTGATTTACATTTATTAAAAATTTGTTGAAATTTCTATTTGGGAGGGTTTCCATTTTTCGCCCCTCTTCAATCTGAGAGGGGGAGAATATTGTACCTAAAATATTATATTGTAAAAAAATTATGAGGCGCAATATATTATCCACTGAAGTTTCAAACGTGCAGACATACTAGAAATGAGAAAATGCATGTGCAATTCAAGTCTTAATATTCAGGTTCAATTTAATTTTATGTCTCATTTCACAGAATCTTCCAAACCAACACTGCTTGCTATAGGTAACATATGGATAAAATAAAAGATTTCACTTTTTCAAGTTTTGGATGGAATTAGAGAGAAAAAATTTAATTTTGGAAACAAATATGAATTTTATCCAGGGTTGTGATGTCTACTGGTTGGAAGCATATGTGTTCCTAATTAACATAAAATTTTGAAGCATCAAGATGTGAGAGTCAAGTCTGAGTATATTTTTGTGATATTATATTTTCAAATCCAAACTCCACATGTTGTTGCCAGGCTAGATTTAGAGACATTATTTTTTTTTTAATGATTTTTCAAACTGGTTATTTTAACTTCTGCCAAGACGTGAAGTCATTTGGACAGTGTCTTCTTCATCGACTCTATGCTAATCCTTAGCAAGACTCATCTATTAAGGTAGCTTCCTGGAATCTTTGTACGTGGCCACATTCTGTTACCCTCTAGGGGTACCCTTGACTGTAATGACAGTTGCTTTCACATGAAATTTTTTTTTTCACTTTTATTTCAATTCAATACTTTCTGCACAAACTCTCAAAAAGGTCCATTTTATTGAAATTTTGCATTTCTATCACTAATATTTATAAGGCCCAGGGCAAGAGCACAGATCATATATACCTAAATATTTTAATGGCATAACCTGAGCTAACAATGGTTATTTAAAATATGTTCTAGCCTCTTATCTACCTAATTTATCCCCTATTATTAACTCTAATTCTTATCAACCAGAGTGATATTTTCTGCTTCCCCATACCAGTGAAAATGGTATCTCACTGTAGTTTTAATTTTCAGTTCTAGAATTTCGTCATAAGTGTAAGGGCCATTTCTATTTCTTTCCTTTGAACTCGTATTGTTGCATCTTTTTCTTTTTTATTGTTGTTGTATTTTTTTTTCCAAATGACTTACAGGATCCTTTGGCACATTATTAAATTAGCTATAATCAAGAACATGAATTGCAGGTACAGTAGTTAATCGCAGGTTATCATTCATCTTTTGACTTTGCTCAAAGTATTTTTTCCTATTTTGAAATCTTGGATTTTTATATAGTTGGATTTATCAATATTCTTTCTTGCCTTATGGATATTTTGCCAGTCTTAAAAAGTATTTTTTCTGTCTTCGGATTATTTTTTAAAATCTCAAGTATCTATCCAGTGTTATTTCTATGGTTTTATATTTGCAGGAATCCTTTCTTCCATCTGGAACTAATTGGATATCAGTTGTGAAGTATTGCTCCGTGTAGCAGAAAAGAGGTTACATACACAACATCATTAATTCAATTTGCATTTGATCACAGAGCCAAACAGCCACTCAAGTTGCCCCCGTAGTTAAATGGGGCCATGAGATGGAATTCTCCCAATGGGCTGTGGGCAGAAATGATACATTACAATTTCACAGGTGAATCCCACATTTCCTACACAATCCTGTCTTCCTAGTCTGCTGACTAGATTTATCCTTCCAGGGCAGTCCTGGAAGCCTGACATCAAACACGGGAGAGCTTCCGACAGGCTGGATCCCTGATGACTCTGTGGAGCAGAGTACCCTCCATGACCCCTGTCATTGTGGAAAACCCTGAGATTTTGAGGTTTATTGTAGTTACCGTACCCTAATATACTCCAATTTATATGTCTTTCCAGTATCCCAACTTACAAGTTTCAATGTTACTTAATGAATGAATCCATTGTCCACACTAATTCCAAGTGAAATGATAGAAATATGAAGGGCTGATAAACCCATCTGTAGGAGTCATTTTTTTAAAGTAATTCACCAAATTCCCATATGGGAATGTGTACTTCTGGGCCTCTTAATCCTGGTATACTGGACTCTAATAGTTCAAGTAATTACAAACGTATTTACTGTCTTAGATATCACTTAGAGAAGGTATAACTGTCATGTTTTATATGAGTCAGAACATCTTGCTGGGGTTTAATTAGGGCCGGAAGAAGAAAGCAGTGGCAAGTTCTCCTCGCCCAATTAAAGTCAGAGAGTAATTTTAATTGGACATTGCTCTATTTTTCACCCTAACTTTTAAACTCTGACCTTCAGAAGTGGCTGACCTCTACTTCCTC
The DNA here is from genome assembly GCF_021613505.1 of Equus quagga. Classification (NCBI taxonomy): domain Eukaryota; kingdom Metazoa; phylum Chordata; class Mammalia; order Perissodactyla; family Equidae; genus Equus; species Equus quagga. Next base: position 30,424,427 of record NC_060278.1, on the reverse strand, counting down.
CCATCCCCTATTGCTGACTGCCAGGTTGACGGCTGGCAAGTTCAAGACCACGTGCACCTTCCCTGGACCTCATCCGGATATCTGGCGGTGGGAGCTGTAACAAAGCTGCCGAGGGTCGGGTCCCCACTTCATCCCCAAGATTGATGGTTTCTCAGGTGTGGTGAGTGGGTTACAACCCTTACTGATGCAACTCTTTGAGCCACAGGTACATCCCCACTCGCCATGAAACCATTTGCCCAATAATTGCCAAAATAACACTCTAGATTTGAAAGGGCCTCCAGCATGGTCCTAGAACCATAACTCACAGAGACAAACCTAAATCCTGTTTGGAATCTGATCTCCAGTGATGAGGTGATGATTCCCAACTGCCTGAGATGAGTTTTTTCTTTTGAAGCACCTTCATTTTCCTTCCTGGCCTCTGATATTGGCTGGAGACACATTTGTTCCCTAAGCATGTTTTGATAAATTTGAGCCTCAAAGGAAGGGACCTGAGTCTAATCTTGTCTCAGCTTTTATTCCCCTAGGACAGCAATGTAGAAATTCCTGTGATGATGGGCATGTTCTCTATAAGGGCTACTCATTCCAGGAGTCACTAGCTGCCCACATGTGGCTTTGAAGCACTTGAAATATGGCAACAGAGGAAGTAAAATTCCCTTAGTTTTAAATTAATTTATGTTTAATAAATTCAAATGTAAACAGCCCCTTATATGTCTGGTGGCTACAGTGTTGGGCAGTATATCCCCAGATGATACCTCTGCCCCCACATAAATGGTGGATGGAAAAACAGGAATGAGTCTCCACTCATGTTCAAGCCACAACGCCCAAAACCCAAATGGTAGTGTGCCTGTTGGAGGAGGGCCATACGCGAGGGCTCCCAACTTTGCAGAACTAAAGCTCCCTGTTACTGACATTTCAATCCCTATGGACAAATATGTGCTGTTTTTAAAAATAGAGTTTTGCTACTACACTCTTGCTGCAAAACTCTTTTCCCCTGGATTTTAATCATATGCAAGATTGGATGATGTTTTGTTTTCCCTGTTGTTAATCAAAAGCAATCAATACTGAATTTGATAAAATGCTGCAAAAATTTTTAGTAAGGACCATTATTTGATGAAATACCAGGAACAACCCTCCTGTTTCAGTGTTTGAAGAAACAAACAAAACAAAACAATAAACAAATAACAAGACAATAAAAACAGGAAAATCCAACACACTGTTGACAGCTCCATTCCAGGGTGAAAGGTCTAGCGTCTACAAAGGAGTTCAGTGCCTTCTTTTGGCAAGATGGAGACTGGAATGTTCATGATGGGGTGACTGGGGGAAATTTCACAATGCCTTGGCACTCAGTTTTTTGTATACAGTAGAATTAATCGGGCATTTTGGGAGATGATGAGGTAACATCATCCTCAGTTAATGGTATCCATCTTCATGTAATTATTTCCCATAGTGTGTCTTTCATTTTATGAGAGCTGTCTTTATTTCCTCCTTATAAGGTAGTTTCTCATCTCTGGTTTTTCCAGTGAGAACTTTCTCAAAGATTAAAAAAACTGCTAGTAGGACTGAAATGTGTTTCAAATCATATCTTTTGTTCCTTACCTATAAAACAAGCCATACACAATTGCTCATTCAGTGTTATCCCCACTCGCATCACCAGCTCCCAGGCTTTAGAGGCACAGATCCTGGGATGTGGATTTGTGTAGGAGTTGATGGGAAGTGAAGGCATCTGTGGAGAAGTGGAGGGAGCAGGGATGGGCACAGGGAGATGAAGGGAGATGCCGAGGCAAGAAAGACCCCTGCATTCCTCCAGGGAGCTCTGCAGCTAGGAGGCAGGGGACCTGCACTTTTTGCCCCACCTGGGTGAGTAATCAGGGGGTTGCCCTGGGAAGGGGGCATGCCTTGGGAGAGCTGGCTCTCTTCAGCTGAGGAGGAGTTAGAGAGTGTCTCCTGCAGAGCTGTCTCCGCATCATTCCAGAAGCTGGGAAATGAATGCTTCAGGCTGCAAGGGAAACCTGCAGGTAGACCAGGTATCCTACGGTAGGTGGGAGAATCTAGGGAGAACGAAGCTAGATCTTTACAGGCCATTGTCACTGAGTACTGAAGGATCAGGGATGGTTGTTCACAAAGGAAAGAACTTGAAAGTGACAAATCCATAGTTCCTGGAGTCAAAGCTGAAACTACCATTCTCTGATCAGCAGTTCAGTTTGAAAACCAAAATCTATTAAAAGGATGCTTATGCATACGAAGACTAAGAAAGCCAACGGTTATTGTAGGGTTGAACCAGGCATGAAAGTGTTGAAATACACACCATCGGTATGTTTCTTTATCCTATGATTTTAAAGTGTTGATGTTTTGATTCAAAGAGAGTACTAATTATTTTGACTTCAGAATGAAATGGAAAACACGACTATGGTGATGTAACTTGTATCAAAATAGGAATATCCCTGAAAAAGGTGGTTATTGCATCTGAACGTAAATCTCTAATTAACAACTGCATTGCCTTCCTTGAGAAAGTGTTCCACAAGACTTTTAAAGGATGTGAGGTACTTGAAAGGAGTAGATTTGACATGGATATAGATTGGTCATTTTTAGCGGATCACAGTGTTTTACTTCTTATGATTTAGTTTGGTTAGTTTGTCACCTAATGTGATGCTTACTAAGTATTTAAGTACTTTTCTAGGCGTGAAAGTTCAAATAGTGCTCAATTTATTAAAAAAACAAAAAGTCAAAACATCGACTCTTTCAACCTAAACTGTTTATTGAAAAAATATATAGAAATTAATTTAGGAAAGGTCTATGGAAGATATCTATGCAATTAAGAAACTAAGATTTTGAGACTTGGCATGCTTTTATTGCATCATGAGCACTCTTCTTTGTGTTACAGTAGTCTTAGGGCAAGCACAGTGAGATTTTCTCATTCAGTCTTGATTTATATATTTTCACCAACATGGGTTTTAGATTCCAGAACTGAATTGTGTTATGGGTTGAATAGTGTCCCCTCAAAACTCATATGTCAAGTTTTAACCCCCCTGGACCTCAAACTGTGACTGTGTTTGGAGACAAGGCTTTTACAGAGGTGATTAAATTAAAATGGGGTCATTGGGGTGACCCTAATCCAATAGGACTGGTGACCTTGTAAGAAGAGGAGATTAGCACACAGACTCACACAGAGGGACGACCACGTGAGGACACAGGGAGAAGACGGCCGTCTACGTGCCAAGGAGAGAGGCCTCAGGAGACATCAACCCTGCTGACACCTTGATCTCGGACATCCAGCCTCCAGAACTGGGAGGAAATAAATTTCTGTTGTTTAAACCACCCGGTCTGTGGTACTTTGTTATGGCAGCCCATCAAACTAATACAAATCGTGCCCCCCAAAAATATATGTTGAAGTCCTAATCCTCAGTACCTCGGAATGTGACTTTATTGGGAACAGGGTCTTCACAGAGGTCAACAGGTTAAAATGAGGTCATTAGGTTGTGACCTAATCCAGTAGGATGAGTGTCCTTATTAAAGCGGAAATTTGGACACAGAGAGAAATAGGCACAGGGGGAAGGCAACGTGAAGACACAGGGAGATGCACAGGCCGTGTGAAGAGAGGCAGAGACTGGAGTGATGCAGCCTAGGAACAAGCTAAAGGAACAAGCCCAGGAACGCCAGGAGCCACCAGAAGCTGGAAGAAGCAAGGAAGGACCCTCCCCAAGCGCCTTCTGAGGCTCCTATCTCTCTTTTATCAGCTTGCCCCATGACTTCTCCTTAACCTTCCTAAAGATCACTAGGGAATACCTCTCCCACCAGTTACACACCGTGGTGTAGGGACATGTAAATGAGGGCATGACAAGGAGACTGGAGGAGACCTTACCATCCGTGGATCATTCTAAGAATCAAAGATCTATAGTCTGTCTCAAGCTGGCTTTATTTCCCCTTTTTTCTTTATCATTCAGAATAGTGAATTTTGAGGCATAGGCTATATTCTGTCACTGTGTGGTATTCCCTACTTCCAGTCCAAGACTCTGTACCCTCTTGGTCGCCCCTTGTCATTGGTTGTTGGCGCTGCTCTGAAGGGTGCACTTAGAATGTTGAACCTTCTCCCTGAATATTTATGCACACAGATAAACTTATATGTTTCCTTTCAACTAAATGTATTTATGTAACTATTGATAAGTTGTTGACTGTTAAACAGCTGTTAAATGAGTGATGTATATTGAAGTAGTCTGTAAACTTTAAAATACCCTACAAGAGTTAGCTGCTGATTCTGTTGTTGCCTTTCTCATAGTTTGAGTATAGTTTCACAGTTTGATGACGGCTACCACATTCCATCATTACACTCAGGGTTATCCTAGTGGAGATAAGTTGGTGAAAAAACTAGTTGGGAAATTACTGTATTTGGATAAAATTGCTTTTTCACCCACTGGCCCATTCTCTTGGTACTCTCTAGTCTTCCTCCTGGATCTAACCCCTTTTTCCAGGAAATGCATATACACCTGCTGTCACAGAAAAAAATAGCAAAGTCAAAATACCCTCTTGGACCTCCCAGTACTATCTGTTCCTCTGATACTCACCCAGTGAATTCTTGACCTGCATCTTCCAGGTCAGATTATCTATCAGATGCCTGACTCTGAACCCATGAGAGGCAATTTTCATCCTGTGCAGCTTTGCCCCAAGGTAAGAAGTTAAAATGAAGACAAACACAGAAACAGCTGTGGACAGAAACTTTATTTCCTAATTGTTGTTACGTCTTCCTTTGGGTCATTCCAGTAGTAATTGACTCAGATCAATCCATACTAATAAGTCCTGGGAGACGTCTTAGGAAATAATCTAGGTATAATAACGACTTAATAAATAAACTCAAAAGCAGCTAAAGTGTCCCTCCTTTCAGTCAGGGCTTCATTTTCTAACAGAAGCTTTATTGGCAAGTTTATAATTGCAATGAGTTCCCTTTAATTAGTAGAATAAATTTTAATGTAATTAATAAGTTGAATTCTTACTAGCTCTCTCAGGTGGTGGTGTACTTTGAGTTGTAAAGATGCAATTTGCATGTTATTAAAATAATCAGAAAGACTTCAGCATTAGAAGGAAGGTAACATTTAATTCTAGCTCACTTAAATCATTTTGTTTCCCAAAGCAAAATGAGTGCAGACAATCATATGATTTATCAAGAAGTTAGGGCACGTGCAGCCTGTGAATTTTTCAGTTGGACTTGATGAGGAAACCAGTAGACATGCTGGGCAAGATCATCTTTCTCTTAAGCTGTTTACAAAGCTTAGAATTGATCTTTCTCTTTGCAAACTTGTCCCTTCCCCAAATTATCCTCCAAAATTCTTTACTTTCTACAAATCATCGTATAGACATAGATTGGTGGAAGCCAAACGTGAAATGCTGTGACAATAATGTTTTGCTCGGAGGCGGCCCTGAAAAGCTAAAGCGAGAAGCAGTTCTTGCAGTGAGCAGAGCTCTGAATAGTATCCTTGGTCTCAAACTTTGTGTGGGGGTAGAAATTCCTCTGCAATAAAAATGTACATGAGCTCCTGGGCAGCCTTGGATGGTCTGGCTAGATGGTCAGGACCTGGAAAGATAAAAATTAGAAGATTGAGGACAATGAGTTCTAGAAGAAAAGCATAAAAGAAAAGATGGAACTGTGAGAATGAGCACAAAATGTGGGATTTTGCCATTTCACGAACACCCACCACTGCAGGGAGGCCCTGAGCAACAGGCGGACAGATGACTCATACAATTGGGGTCAGTCAGGTGCATCTGTGGCCACCCTGAGCTAGCACCTGGGACCTGTGGATGAATAAACCATGGTAGCAGCAATGGAGGCTATCCGTGACCCAGCAGCACAGGTGTCCCTCACCAAGGCTCATGCCACTACATGTTATTGAATTCTGACCTATCAGGAGCAGAGACCAACTCTGAGGGCCCTCGGTATGGTACAACCCCATCATGTGACCAGCAAACCACTTGATGGCTATGGTTACATTGGACCCACTCCACCGTGGGAGAGGGCAGTTATTTCCTGCTGGGATTGACACGTATCTGGATATGAGTTTGCTTAATATGCCTGCTGTGCCATGGACTGCCCCAGTGTCCATGTGCAGTGAGAGCTATGATTATGAGATTTAGGGTTATGGGATCTGGCATTACATCTCTTTTGACCAAGGGATGCATTCATGGCAGGAATTGATTGACAGGCTCCACTGCTCCTGCCACTTGCTATACCACCCAGGAGCTCTCTGCCTAATAGAAAACTGGTGTGGCCTTTTAAAGGGGCAAGCCTTGTAGGTCGGAGTGCTGTCCTTCAAGATTTGGCATAACAGCTGGGACACAGTGTCTGAGAACGCACGTGGAGGAAGTAGGAGTGTGTCCTGTGTTCTCTCATGAGATGGTTGGTCAGGTGGGGCCACAGGAGGAGGCAGAAGAGGGGCTGAGGAAAAACAAAGTTTATTAAACTCACAGGTCCTAGAGGCGAGAGGTCCAGCATGCCATAGAGGGCCACGTGGGAAAGCACCAGGGCATCAGGGGGCAGAAGACAGGGTGAAGAGAGAGCCTAGGTCACGGCCTTCCTGGGGTTTCCACCAGAAGGGAAGGATGAATGGTTTTGGGCTGGCTGGTGTGAATAATGTTGGAGGGCTTTGGGCTATAGGGTGGTCCCTGGTTGCCTGGTACCTGGTCTGGATGATGGAGGTGGGGGAATATTGCCTCCTGGGATGCACAAGCCCGTAGAGGAGGTCTGCCCTGGATTAGTAGTTTCCACGTCATAGGCATGCTCCAGGCTGGGCCCTGTGTGTCTCTAAGCCTCCACTAGCTCTGGGAGGGCAGTCTCTCCCAAGCCATAAACGTTCTTTAAGATGTCAGAACACATAACATACAGAAAATTAAAAATGTCTACAACACAGGGTGCCTCGCCCAACCCCCCAGTGAGGACAGAGAGGTCCATACAGCTTTTCTACGTTTCCCTGGGGGGTAAGAGCCCCCTTGCCCACTGGGCAGCTGGCTCACCATCAGACCTTGGTTCACTGCCCCTCACCGCCCCACCTGTGGTTCCTACTCCCCACAAATAAGCTGCTGACACCCCTACCTTCGTCTGGGGTCTGCTTCTGGGCAAACCCAAGGGGAGGCAGTGACCACACCAGGAGACACATTTGTTGATGTAATTCTATGACATGGGATCTAAGGTGAGGAGGTTCTGGGCAGGAGGGAGGGGAGCAAGACCTGGACCTCTGCTCAGACCAGTGGTCAGGGAGGAGGAGAGAAGCCAGCCTGACTGAGACACTGCGGGGGGACGTGGCTCTGGCTGAGTCTGAGTCTGGCTTCCACAGAAGCGGGGGAACCAACAAAGGGACTTGCTCTTGTAGCCACCCAGGGCTCAGGGGAAGGGGGATGGGAAGCCAAATGGGCCAGACAGGCAAGGAGAGAGCGGGAGAGGATGGTGTCCAGGCTTGTCCCCTCCTCACAGAGCTCTCAGATGCTGTCAGTGTGCTCACCTGTCTGTTCTCACAGGCTTTTATTCAAGGAAGGTGCTTCCTGTTGTCCTCTACCTGGATCACGTCTTTAACAACTCTAGAGGTAGAAAATCATTTATTCTCTTTAACTCATGCTTCCAACTCCCACTAGATGTATGCCAGGAAACAGTGATATGGTCGAACTAAAGTTTAACTTTTTCAAAAATGCAAATTCTAGGGCCAGCCTGGTGGCATAGAGGTCAAGTTTGGTGTGCTCTGCCCTTTGGTGGCCCGGGCTTCCCAGGTTCTGACCCCGGGCACAGACCTACACCACTCGTCAGCCATGCTGTGGCAGCGACCCACATACAAAACAAAGATTGGCACAGGTGTTAGCTCAGGGTAAATCTTCCTCAGCAAAACAAATCTTGATTGCTATTATTGTAAAAGTAACATATGCTCATAGTAGCAAAATCAAACGAAAATGAAAAAATGCAAATTCCATATTTAAATTGTGTTTTTACCAGAATATATCCTTATTGTTCATCACTTATGTATAGTAAAGTGCCATATATAATTTTTGCAATGCACAAATAATAATGACTAAGGCAAATATTTTTCAAAATAGATTTGTAGTCTTTACTGATTTCATTAATTCAGTGTATAAAAATGTGCCTTTTAATTTTCCTAGAATCTGACCTTCAAAATGGAGGCAACCCTAAAATTCTTCAGACTTTCAGTAGATTAAAATATTCCGTTGGTGTATTGTGGTTATTAGGTGAATGCAGTCTCTCCCTTTAGTGTCTGATTGAAGGAGTCAGAGAATTCTTTAAGCTGGTTATGCTACAAAGAGCTGGGAACAAAGAAGATGATTTTAGCCAATTTATCCATAGAGCAATACCTTTTTAGAACATACATATCAGGCATATTTTTAGAACAGTAAGATAATTTTCAAAAACCGATGCACCGCATGAAATGGCAGCCCACAAGTATTTCAGTACCATTTGTAACATTCACAGAAACTTCCTTAAAGAGCAAGGAAAGGGTTTCAATCTGCCAGGCTAATCTGGATTGTTTAAAGCTCTGTAAGATAACAGAATTCCAGTTCGTGACTCACAAAATAAGGGACTTTATGAAAGAGTCGCAGGCCAGTGCCCCTGCTGGTAAGAGAAGCACAGGAGGGTCGGAGGCCCTGTTTGCGTTTGTTAACAACACAGCCCCTGCTGGATGTTGTCCTCTGGTGTCTGATTTTAATAACACGTGATTGAAGCACAGGGGAACAACGTCCCATGATTGGGGCGTATTTCCAGCATTTCTGTAGCTGGATTCCCTTCTCCTCTGACCCTGCACCGCTAAAGGCGGGTTTCTCGGGCTTTCTTCCAGGCTGTCTGCCCACGGCCTCCATGGGTGCCATCAGCCCTCTCCTGAGTGAGCGTGGTGGGTAGAGACAGAAGCAGACTGCCCATCACACCACGCTATCTGTGCAGTCTGGTGAAGCATTTTGTTATAAAAGGGAATAGAATTAACTACAAAATGAGATCAGATTGCCTGTGGATTTTATAAGCATTTATGACACCCTGAGTAAAGGGACCCACTCATAGGACGTAAGGGTTTTCTTGCAAATAGACTCACTCTAAAGCCGTGTATCAATACAAGGCCACATCTCCTACCTGTAAATTGTGGTTCAGTCTGTCTAAACAGGCACCTTTCCTGTAGGCTGTGTCCTAGCCTAGCTTCTCACCACCATTTCAGTAAAACGCCACCTCCAGTCCATGTTCTCAAAGGTAACCCTTATTGTAACATCATCATATTTTTTCTTTCATGTTCGTGTGCTGTTCTATCCATGTGGTAAGTGAGCGCTTTCTCCATCTAACACATTTTAGGTTTAGGAAGAGCTCTGGAAATCTTTCTTAACTTGCCTCCTCCCAGGGGCCAGCCGGCTCTCACTGGGTCCCAGATGGGATGCAGGTTCAACAGCAGGCGTCTCTGTGTCATTTATTTCCCAGCACCCAGCAGAGCATCCGTGCGTGGAGGTTCAGGACACAGCTGTGGAGGGAGTAAATCAGTGTCCTCACTGTGGCTCCTGGCATTCCACGCCCGTTATGGATGATGCAGCTTTGTAATTATTTACATAAACAGCTCTCCACCAGGATCCAGAGTTCCTTGAGGAAAGAAAGTCATTTCGTTCGTCTTTATATCCTCAGCCCCTGTCAATAAGCCTGGCATTCTTCTCAAAGGATGGATCAATTATTGAAAATCGAATTCAAGCCAATTTTGGTGCAAAGTGTACTTGTGGATTCTATAAGTGCTCATGGGTTATGGAAGCTGGATGTACATTTGCTGTATAGAAGAAATTAGAGGAATAGAAAAATAAAAATTCAAAAAGCTAAGTTTTTAGCCATTAACAGTTATTTCTTACACTAAGTGTTTGATATACCTCTATGACATTCTCTGCTATGAGCTGTTAGCCAATCTCTACATCCCTGTGAGGGTCCAGGATGCTGTAATCAGAGATGGTGCAAACTGCTTCTCTTAAAGCTGATGGCAGATTTTCCTTTCCAGTAGAGTCTAACAAATCATTTCGGAGAATTTTACCCAAGGTAGGATCAGGAAATTGACAATGTGACTGTCATAAAAAGGAAATTTGTGTTTACCAGAAGGAAAGTCACCGACATGTGACAAAAATAACACCCTGGCTAAAACCAGAAAACATGATCTGTTATTTTGACTGGTAATATTAAGAGAAATGCTTACAGGCCTCCTGACCTGGGAAGGATTTGTGCCCTGATGGAGGCAGAGCTCACTACACATCAGGCAGAGGAGAGAAGCTGAGACTGAGAATGAAATAAATCCTGGACGGCAAAGCAATGATGCCGCAAAAAAAGATTGAGCTGTTTTGTGTTCAAGTTATTCTTTCCTTCATTATAGTAAACTAAGAAGAATGGATAAAAATGTAATGCAATAATTCAGTAATTCTTTCTCGAGCGCCTACTATGTGGTGATGCTTTGCAAACTCTTGAGGTAGCATAAGTCATAACTGGGCCCACATTCGCGGGGGTCTGCCTATGGATTTGGGAACAGTCTGATCTGATAAGTAATGAAGGGATGGCAAAGAGCCCTCGGTAAACCATAGATCGTGTAATTAGAGTGAAGCTTTTCTCCAGGCTGAAAAGTAATTGTTGGCAGGTGCACATGTGAAAGCCAACGCCAAAACGCATAATGTTGAAGAATTATTATTCTCGTTATCACAACTTCCTCAGTAATTCTAACTGTCAAGTTTTGCTGAGTGATTATGCAAAAATAGATAATAATATAGACTTGTATTGAATTGTGCCTCTGGATAATTGCATTGTCATATTAAACCATTAAAAATACAGAGTTATTATTTGCACATCTTCTTGGACGCAAAAAAGATAAGCCCGTCACAGAACCTAGACTGAGGCAGGCTGTTACCAACACGTGTTGGATCTCTGTCATACACAAGTGCTGTCGTAGGTGTGACCGACCTCATGCGTGCCCCCAGACAGGCACGCGTTACAGAAGGCCAGCAGACCAGGGCATAAACGTCTCTAAAGCTTCACAGTAACGTGTCCTCTCAAAGGTGACAATTGTATTTGAACATACAACTTATGGGAAACGGAAGATCATGTTTACGTTAAAAGTATTTTATCTGGGAAAGTTGCATTTTAGAGGTCCCAAAGAGATTGAACTTCGTTGAGTCTGAACACGCTCATCTAAAAAGCTTCATTCATTCGTTCAAAGTATTTATTAGAAATGAGAAATGTAATTAGTGTGCTGTGCCTGCAAAAATGTTTTGTTCCGAACTGTTAAAACCTCATGTTTTTTTTTTTTTTTCACATTGTCTTCCTGAAAACTAACTCTGTGTGTGTGTGTGTCACCCAGCACCCTGTGGTGTAAATATTTATAAGTGGACTTGACTGCTCTCAGCTCTCTTGCTGTCTTGAGTCATCTGCTGCGCTTGGTGGAAGATGATTCCACCTGGAGATCAAGGCTGGAGCAGGAAATCACTGAGATCACTTTCACTGAATCATTACCGGAAAAAGCATCAGATGCTATTCGGATCATTATTATTGTGTTACAAATAACCCCCAAACTTACTGGACTGAGCAACCATTTCATATGCTCACACATTCCACCCTCCAAGCGTCCTTCGTTTTCAAGAAACAGCCGGGATTTGCAACGACTGGCCTTATTAGCTGCCTCCCGCGGTGAAAAGTTGGGGACGGTGGTGTCCAATTGGCTTTTTTGGTTTTTTACTCTCTCTTTTCTTTTAGTTCAGTCTGCATTGCCTCTGCTGGTCCATTACTCTAAAAACTCTGTGTGCCTTTTAGAAGAGTCCTGGGATTCCCAGGGTCAGACAAAAGCCGGATCCTTGCCTCTAAGACAGGCCCGTTTCCATCGTGCGCCCCTGAGAAGAGGCTGAGGGACACTACCCTTCACCTTCTGAGAAGCGTTCCCTGTGTGTAACAGAGTGCCCAGGAGGCAGGCCCTTGTGTCTCAGAAGCCGTTTTGTCCTTGTGCAAAGGCCTAGGAGGTACGATTGAATCTCCTGAGGTCTGAGGTGGATTACAGGCAAACCTTTGGCGCCATCTTTACCCCAAGGCTGTATTTTCCTGACAGCAGGCAGGGTTTGGTCTTCCCCCTGAGGTGCTGTCTTTCTCTGAGAAAGGGACGGGGGATAAAACACAGTTTTCAGACCCAGCAAGTTCTGACTCATTTGTATTTCTAGAAAATTCCGCATGAAAACTGAATAGATTATTCTTGAGCTCATCTCTCCTCTGGCATCTTGCCATGAGCAGTGAGCAGAATGGAGACAGCTCCTCAACATGCTGCCCAGGTTTTCCTTGAGTTATTGTCCGCGTTACTTGAGCTGACAGCTACCAACTTTGTACCTCAACATAGCAAGAGTCTGCCTTCCTCCAGCTTCAATACCATTTTCCTCACTTTCCTTAAACCTTTACTGACACCCTCCTTGAAGTCTTCTGAGTTTCCACTAACACTCCACATGAAGGTGTCAAGCTCTTCTTAATAGTTCCTAGCTTCTCTTTGCCAGTTGGTACAAAGCCATTGCCATCTCTTTTAGATTTTAGGGGGTTGAAGTCAATAAATTTTCTTCTTTACTTGCATGCCTGGCATTTGGGCCGGGATGATTCCAAGACCATGACCATTAACCAGAGCATCTACCCAGGATTCTTCCATGTGGTCTGCTCACAACATGGCGGCCAGAAAGTGCTGGACTTCTCAGATGGTGACTTAGGTGTTCTGGTCGAGCTATGGCTGTGGAATGAGTTACTCCTACGGCTAAGGTGTAAATTCCATTGTCTCTTGTGACCCATCTCAGAGGTCACATATCATTACGTTTGTTGTCGTCTGCTGGAGGAAAAAGCCACAAGCCTTCCCAGACAGACATGGGCCCATCTTTGATGGAATGGTGGCAAGGTCTCATTGCTGAAGAAAACGTGGAGCAGAAGAAATTGTCGCAGTCATCTATGAAACATAAAGTAGCATGAATTCACCATGCCAAGTATATTGTTATTATGGGTAGAATTATGTCCCCCCAAAATTCATATATTGAATTTCTAACCCCCAGGACCTCAGAATGTGACTCTATTTACTGATAAGGTCTTGAAAGAAATGATTAAGGTAAAATGAAACTGTTTGGATGGGTCCTAATCTGACGTGATTGGTATCCTTATAGGAATACATTTGGACACACACACACACAGGGACGACCATGTGAGGACACAGGGGAAGATAGCTGTCTAAAGTCAAGGAAAGAGGCCTTGGGGGAAACCAGCCCTGCCCACGCCTTGATCTCTGACTTCCAGCCTCCAGAACTGAGAAAGAATAAATTTCCGTTGGTTAAACCACCCAGTCTGTGGTATTCTTTTATGGCAGCCCTAGGAAACTAACAAATTATGTTTCCCTTTGTAAAATGGTAAGAAAAACAAAAAAAAGAGTTTTAAATAAACTTGTAAATAAAATTGTAAGTTGTGAATAAAAATATTGTTATCTGGTAAATTTTCTCTTCTAATACAGGCATGTAGGGCATTAGGTTGCGGGAAAACAAAACAAAACAGAAAACACCTAAATTAGAAAGATGGAAAATACAAAAACTTAAAGCTCAAGTCAACAATTAATAAATATTTAGTTCAGTAATACAATATCTCCTTTGCCTCAAACTGACATCTCAATTAAGTGGAAAAGTAGTGCCATCCCTGTAGGAGCATCCAGCTAGAGGTTCCAAGACTGTCTGCAGTGTGAAACAGTGATTCACAATCGCATACATTTTTGTTATGTCTCTGTGTTGGTTCACTCCCTGTCCTATCTCTGTTGTGCTTTTCCAAGGGGTGGTCCACCTCTACACATCGTACACATCTTTCTCTCTCTCTTTTTTGTATTGTGCTAACAACATTTAACATGAGATCTACCCTGTTAACAGATTTTTGAGGGCACAATACAGGATTGTTGACAATAGACACAATGTTTAGAGCAGACCCCTGTGACTTCTTCATCTGGCACAACTGAAACACCTGTTGAACATCAGCTCCCCATTTCCCCCTCCCCCCAGACCCTGGAACCAATCATCCCACTCTAAGCTTCTATCAATTTGACTATTTTAGTTTTTTAATTTTTTGGTGAGGAAGATTTGCCCTCAGCTAACATCTGTTGCCAATCTTCCTCTACTTTATATATGGGTCACTGCCACAGCATGGCCAACAGGTGGTGTAAGTGCATGCCTGGGACCTAAACCCACGAACCCAGGCTGCCAAAGTGGAAAGCACTGAACTTAACCACTACTCAGTGGGGCTGGCCCCAATTTGACCATTTTAGATACTTCATACAAGTAGAATTAGACAAAAGTTGATCTTTGGTAAGTGGCTTATTTCACTTAGCACAACGTCCTTGCGGTTGATCCATATTCACAAGTGGTAGGATTTCCTTCTTTTATGAAGGCTGAATGATAGTCCGTTGCATGTCTACAACACGTTTGCTTCATCCACTCATCCATCCAGGACAGTTAGGCTGTTTCCATATCTTGGCTACTGTGAATAACGCTGAGATGAACCTGAAAGTGCAGATCTCTTTTTGAGATTCTGAGAAATCAGGATTCTTTTGGATATATGCCCAGAAATGGGATTGCTGGATCACATGATAGTTTATTTTTAGTATTTTGAGGAGTCTCCATACTGTTTTCCATAATGGCTGTGCCGTTTTAGGTTCTGATCTATGGTGCACAAGGGTTCCGCTTACTCCACTTGGTATCTTTGGGTTTTGTCCATATTTCATTGTGAAATTGGTGCTTCTCTGTGGGAGCGAGGACTGGGACCTCCTACCCCACCATCCTGCTGACGTCAGGCTCCTCTACATCCATCTCCCTGTGCTGGGCTTAGAGCTTCCCAGCCAGGATGCAGGGAGAGGTCAATCAATGTGCAGACTTCCTCTAGGCATTTCCTTTAAGCACTCAACTGAGATATGTTTTATCTCTACAAATTATGTTTTCCAAATTAATTAGATTTAAAAATTTATTTGTCTACAAGCCTAAATATTATTATTTGTTCTTGAAACAAAAGCAAGAAAACCATATGTCTAAATGCTTCAGAAATGGTTTCTTTTTCAATTGGCCCATCTTGAATAACATGTGTGCATATAGTCTTTATTAAGTGGGAACTAGAAAGTAACACTTTTTATGGTTCCTTCACATATTGGTGTTTTTCAAATAGGAATGATTTATGTTGTCATAAGATATTACTTTTGGTTTTGGAAATATTTCTCCTTTGAAAATACATGATTAGCACGCTGCTTACTTTAGACTATATGCTCAATAAATGTGTTTTGAACGAACATGTAAATGGTAGAAAACCAATGATTATTATTGAAGCATCCGGTGCAAAAATTCACAAACACACATATAAATACAAACAATAATCTGGTTTAAGAAAATTATCAGATATGCCTTTGATATCAAGATCTCTAATGAAGAAATGGCTTTATAAACTCAAATATATGGAAATGTAGTTTAAAAATTATAAATCAAAATTTCTTTCTGGGTATGCTTACCCTGGGAAGACTGTCAATTCATCTTAATTAGCATTAATTTATTTTCAGATGACGTGATGAGTTTTATAGTTATCATTCACTTATACGCGCACGTCCACCCCCTGGCTGCCAAAAATCCTTTGAAGTATCAAAAATCTTACCTTTAAAAGCATAAAATGGCAAGACAATTACACTGGTAACAAAAGAAGTATGGCATAAATAGGCCTTAAAATCCATTTACAAAGAAAAACTACATGATATATATGCTTATATATAAGTGTGAATGCATCAGCAGACAAGGAAATGCATCAGTTAACAGTGCTCGCTTCTGGAGATTAGGGGTGGGACGGTGGGGTGACGGGAAATGTTCACCTTATCTTCTCTGTGCTTCCATTTGTTTGTTTTTTCTCCAGTGAGAATATCTGAACACATTACTTTTATAATCAAGAAAAGCAAGCACACACGTTACTTAAAACCTTGCGCTGATATAGACACACACATATCTTTAGGACTGCTTCCATTGCGTGTAAAATGCATATGGCTTCTGGAGAAAGAGTAAGTAGTAATTTAAGGTCCACGTGTGTCTCCTGGCCATCTAGAGCTTATTTTCCCTATGACTGTTAGAACTCATCCATGTCCTCCTGCAGAGAGTGGTGACATGGTTTTTCAAATGTTTCTAACTTTGCATGTGTTTTTGTATTAAGATATTGAAGAGTATTGTAAAAGCTAAAGATTAGAAAAAGCCTAATTATCACAGATGTTGGCAAAGGATTTGAGATGATTTAAAATAGAGCAATACAGGCTATAGGATGGTTTATCACAGTGGCTTTGCAGCAGGCTGAGCAACAACCCACAGGTGGAGGCTGATGTCTATTTGGGTCCAGCCACAGTGTATGACAGTACGGAGTATGGAGCCACCATTTTTGGTCCCCTCCTCTTTGCCATGTTTCAGATAATTGATTAAAGAGTAGAAGTGCTGCTTATTTAACCTGAGGATGACATTATACTCAAAGGACTGGGGAACAGACTGGGTGGCAGAATAAGTATTCAAAAAGGCTTTGCCATCTAGTACAATGAGCTGAATACAATTTGTATTTAATATTTTATAGAAAGAAATATAACATCAGATACTTTTAAATATTAAAATGTGATGCACAGTGAAAATGTTCAGAGATGATCTTTAAGAATGGTAGGGGACTTTAAAATATCACGTGCACACACACATCACACCACCAAGAATTGAAAAATGCATGGGTTATTTTGCCTGGATAAGAGGAGATGTGGGCTCTAGGACAGCTATCTCATATAGACTGTATTGTAAAATATTAATAGATTTTATTTTGCATGTTTCCATAGGGATAGGATAATCGATAGTCAATGCATATATGCTCCTATGAGGAAAAGCTTTTAAGACATACAGGATATTCTAGAGATGAGATGTGACCCCTTGGCCAACTTAGCAGAGGCGAAAGCTCTTTATAGACAGGATTTAAACTCTGGGTCATTCATTACCTTTAAGGTCTCCTTCAATCATGAGAGGCTCCTACTGGATTGGTCAATAAACATAGAGAGGGAACCTCACTGTATGGCCAATGGTTTCAAGGCTGGTGACGAAGCAGCGCACATGACCACTGATTCTAAGACTGGTTCAGTGTTGAATACTCTGCTTTAAGCACGCGATAACTTTGAACACATAGGAAAACGTCCTTTGTCCATTTGTAGGAGTTCATTCGCACACCTTTGGAAAAGTAGACACCGTTGTTCACCGAGTTCCACCTTCTGAGAGCTCACTGCTCCAAAGCTAGAGCACTCAGTGAAACCACATGCTTCAATGTTACTTTCTTCACTCTTAATTTTAAATCATATCTAAATGGGAAAAAAAAACAGCCTTTAGGGTCAGGCATGTAAATTGCATTTATCACACATGGCAATGAAATCATCCATCAAACCTCAGAATACTTCTCTCCATTCAAAAAGCAAGAAAAGTCCTAATTGAGTTCCATTATGTTTCTGATGTGAAACAAAGTATTAAACTTCTAAGGCTTTGGTATAAAACTACAAACAGTGTCAAAACACAACAAAACGTTGTCAAAGCAAACCTATGGAGACAGTATTAAGATGTCAAAATTAAAATGATGTCATTGTAAATTACAGTAGCACTTTTTAAAATGAAGCACGAAGGCCTCTATTTATATGAGTGTACACTGCCACTCATTTCAAACTAATTGTTCTTGCCAGATGTGTAGGAGGTGTGATAAATGTTCCTAAGTGCAGAGAATATACATTCCAAAAATAGTTAGGGCATTGTTCAAAGTGAGCTACAAAATTTCTGTCAGTTTTGATAGTTACTTGAAATCCACTTTATTCTTCAATATTATGTGTTCCTATTTTCTTGTAGTCATGATACATACACGGAACTAAAAGTTATAAAGATATTTGTCTTTATATTCTTAGATCCTTGCACACAGCTTGGAGCAGAGTAGGAAATCAACAGATTCTTTATTAAGTGAATAAATAAACAAGGACAATGAAATGATTTTATGACTTTAGAGCTAATAAGAATTAAATTATTATTAAAGCAAAATGGTTACTAATGAGAAATTTGGTAAACCAAGTCCAATTTTAAACTTTGTTATTTTGTCATTGTGGCCATTCCAGCTGTCTTCCAGCTCATCCTCATTAAGAATTATCTGCTCAGGGCTGGCCCAGTGGAACACTGGTTAAATTTGTGCACTCCACTTTGGCAGCCGAACGTTCACAGGTTCGGACCCCTGGTGCAGACCCACACACGACTCATGAAGCCAGGCTGTGACAGCATTTTACATACAAAATAGAGGAAGGCTGGCACAGATGTTAGCTAAGGGCCAATCTTCCTCACCAAACCAACAAAAAAATAGAATTATCTTCTTAGTACTTAAATGAATCTCCCATAGAAAAATTACACATCTCATATTTTTTCAGAAACCATAAATTTGATATTTATATCACGTCTTAGAATTTAGTTAACTGGTGATGTACAAACATTAATGATCCTATTAGATGAATAATTCTTACTTCTGTTAATAATATATATTTAAAATAATAACGTTCTGGCATTGGAGTTTTTTTTAATAATTTATAGCTCTCAAAACTAAGTTACAGAAATATCTTATACTCTAACATACCTGGTCATTGCCCCAGTTCTGATTTCTATATAATATATGTAGCAATTATAATATCTGTTCTGATTGTACTTTCTTCAGCACTGAATCACAGACACATAAACACACACATATATAATTATTATTAACATCTATATAACATGTATAATATATATTATAATATATAATGGTTATATAATATAAAATATTGGTATATTATATTATATAATTAATGTATTATCATATATTAATATTCTTTATATTATGTATTCATATTTTATTTTACATATATATATTAGTATCTTGCATTAGTATAGTACATTTGTTACAGTTGACGAACCAATATCAATACATTCTTACCAACCTTAAAGTGTATGGTTTACAGTAGGGTTCACTCTTGGTGGTGCACCTTCTGTGGGTTTAGACAAATGTGTGATGTCATATGTGAACCATTACGGTCCCATACAGAGTAGTTTCACTGCCCTAAACATCCCCCGTGCTCACTCATTCGCCCCTGGCTGCTGAGTTTTTAAGATTCAGCATTGAAATCACACAGTACAGTTTTCACCAGGGTCGTGATCCAGCTTAGATTCCAGGTGATGGAAGCAGCCTCTGTGTATTCAGGGGCAGAGTGACGAAGAATTTGGGGCTATCTCAGTCCATCACAATTTATCTTCTTCCCACAAGTCCCCTCTCCCCTTGTACCTTCAAGCTGATGTCCAGGTTCAGCAGCTCCTGACCGATGGGGTCTGAGTGTGGGAAAGGCCCCTGCAGCAGCTTTTCCCAGGCGGGTCCTGGGGTGCAGAGACCTGTGAACGAGTGACCAGTCGTCTGCCCCTCACACATCCGGCACACAATGGGGAGACATGGACTGTGACCTGAAACAGACAGAGGAAGAGAGAGCCCTGAGGAGTCCCTGCTCCTTAGTGATCCCAGCCCAGGCTGTGCTACGGGTCCACCTGCTCTCCCTCAACAGGAATCCTGTTAAAATCCCCGAGCAAAGATTTCCTTTGGCTTTGGATTCTTTTATCTCAGGTCCTGGCTCCTTCTTTGAATCATTCTTCCTTTTTCAGAGGAAATGGCCCTTGTTTGCACTGAGTAGCTTGCTCAGCCTGTAGAAGATTTGGAGCCCAGACTCCTTCCATTTCTCTGGCTCTCTCTCTTAGACCACATCCACCCATCTCTTCAAGATAGGGATTTCCTCTGGACTGCAGGATTCCTAGAAGAACCTGGGCCAGAAGAGAAGCCAGGGGATCCCAACTCTAACCTTTCTGAAATCTTAGCAAAAGTCATAGAACCGCACCTTGACTCTTTTGATACGGAGGCCACGTTTTTCTGATGGAGTCCTGGATTTGATCTCTGCCTTCAGGCCATTTTAAATTTTGAAATTCTTATGCCAGTTAGGGAGGCCAGAAATTTTGAAATTCTTATGCCAGTTAGGGAGGCTAGAAATGAGAAACAAATTTAGTTTTTCAAACCAGGATGTCCCAGGCTGGAATTTTTTTTTCCCTCTAATTCTGCTGAAATTCTGAAACTAGAGAGTTGCTTCTTTGTTTCATTTTCTTTTCCTGTACTTTATCTTAGGCAACTAAGAAGAACCAGTTGGCTCATTCGACTTTCTTCCTTGACATGTCCTTAGCCAGATCCAGGAGATCATTAGGTTCATCTCTATCTTTCCCATGACCACCAGTGGGCGTGTCGCCAGCAGCGGGGTGCCTTTCTTCAGCCTCCAATCTCTTCTCACTGTCATTCCTGAACCTACCAGAGGTCTTGTTATTACCCTTAAGAGCTCTGCCAGGGCCTGGTCCCAAAGCCAGGAGCATGTCACATGGTTAGGATGCTTGTTACCATGGCAAATCACTCTGGCACCTGCTGAGCAGGAAAGCAGAACCATCATGAGTAGTAGTGAGTAAGGGATTTATTATGCCCATTAGCCCTTGTCCAATTTTAGGAGGGCTTGGAGAAATATGGCCTTGAATTGGGTAATCATAGGTCAGAGAAGAGGCATTAATCAGCCTTCCTAAAGCATGGACGTGGGCAGACAAATGATAGCTTATAGGAAACTCTGAAAAGTCAGACCAGGACAGCCAGGGGAGCAGGTGGAGAAGACCATGGAACCTGCAGTGGTCATCAACTGGTTTGGCAGTCCAGAAAAGAGCTGGATGCAGAGTGAAGCAAGTCAAGGGCAAACCAGAGCTGTGTGTCTCTCTCTGACTGAATCTCACCACGATGACCATCGGGGCGGGATGTCTTCACTTCTACCTTCCAGGGTTCAAGCAGAGTTCTGTTGTGCTAATCCTAAGCCAGAATCAAAAAGGGAAAGAGATTCTAGGAAACAAGTCGACACAGTACAAAATCACTACACAACCTAACAATACATATGGAAGTCTTAAAACTGTGCACGCTCTTTTGACTGACAGAGTCTAGATAAGAAATTCATCCTAAGGAAGTAATCCGAGGGACACAAAGACATATTCAAGGCTGATCATCCTGTAGTTATTTACTATATAGCAAAACTAGAAGCAATCTTTTGTCCAAGAACTTCAGATTGACTAGTTAAACTTTGCTCATTTCCAATTATAAGGTGGAAGAATATAGCTTATTTTAATAGAATGTAAATTTATCATACATTTAAATAAATATGGAATGATGTATATCAAATCATCTGAGCAGAGGAATAGGAAATTTATATTATTTTCTTCTATGATAGCTCTATTTCCTTTTGTTCATGACTATTTATTACTATCATGCTATAAAATTTTGAAAGATCAATCAAAAGAATAAATAGGAATGAATTCAAGGTTAAAGCATTGAGTAATCTACATAAAATTTTATTGTGATCTTCAATGGTATTTGACATAACAAATCTCTGACAATGTTAATTTAACAAAACTTGATATCTCACCTATGTTAGTATTTACTCAAAAACAGGTACGAAGTTTTTTTAAAAGTATGAATATTCAATTTTTACTACTTACCACAGTGTCTAGATTCTATGAAGTACACTCCAGAGTCAGAATGAGAGCAGGTGTATATATTACAAGGTTGATGGTTCTTAGAAAACCCATATTAACTTTATTTGGAATCTTGCCATTTTTCAAGTGCAGATACATGATCATATGTCAGAGTGTCAGTCTGAAGAAAGCACAAATGGCACACATGTTTAATCTGGGGAAAGTGGGTTATATAGTTTAGTAAATTTGCAACTGACTAATTTTGCAAGAATCGTTCACAATATCAATCACAAAGGGAGCTTTGCTGACAGGGTGAAGAGTTAGTTTATGTACTGAGTGTTTTAAAGGGCCACATGGAGAAATTTAGGTAGGTATATACCACTTCATCGAAAGATAGGAACATTTAAAATACACCTTTTTTCCCCCTTTTTCAGTCTTATTCCTTCTTTTTTTATTGAAGTCTAATTGACATATAACCTATTAGTTTCAGGTGTACAATGTAGCAATTTGATATTTGTATATATTGTGAAATGATTGCCACAATGAGTCTAGTTAACATCCATGATCATATGTAGTTACAAAATTTTCTTTTTCTTGGGATGAGAACATTTAAGATTCACTCTCTTAACAACTTTCAAATATGGAATTCATTATTATTAACTATACTCACTATGTTGTACATTATATCCCCGTGACATTTATTTTATAACTGGAAATTTGTACGTTTTGATCATCTTCAGCCATTTCACCCCAATACAGCTATAATTACAGTCATGTGCCCCACAATGATGTTTTGGTCAATGACAGACTGCATATACGATAGTGGTCCCATAGGATTAGTACCACACAGCCTCAGTGTGTAGTATAGGCTGTACCACCTAGGTGTGTAAGTACACTCTGTGGTGTTTGCACAATGACGAAATTGCCTAACCACACATTTCTCAGAATGTGTCCCCATCATTAAATTACTCATGACTGTAGCAGTTTATAAACCTGATCAGACAAGAGAACTGGCAGCCTGATATTGAACTAAAAATACAAAAGAAAAAGCTGTAGCATTGAGCGTCTGCAGCAGTCATTCCATTTTGGTCCATTTGCTTAATGCATTTTTCTTGTTATTAAAACAACAGATTGTAGATAGGTTCAAGCTCAGTATCATTACATAATATAGCATAACATGTTGTGCAAATGATGGAGACTATAGTCTCATAAATGGACCTTGTAAGACATAACTGGTGCTAGAAAAATAAGAAAAAAAATCCAAGTCAGGTACTTATCAAAATGTCATTTTAATTTCTGAAGACATAGCTGTCATTAAAAACGTATTGCTTTCCTAACAGATCAATGTATTCTAATTTTGAGTAAATAAAATTGTGTTTTGTTCATTGCTTAAAGATATAGTTAGGTTGGCTGAAGCTTTCTACTTTCATTTTCTTTCTTTTTTGATTAATAGACTTTATTTTTTAGAGCACTTTTAAGTTCACAGGAAATTTAAGCAGAAAGTACAGACATTTCCCACATACCCCTTCCCCACACAGGATGCAACCATCCCACTTTCAGCATGCCCCACCAGATGGTAAATTTGTTACAAATGATCAATCTACATTGACACATCTTCATCAACCAAAGTCCATAGTTTACATTAGAGTTCACTGTTGATGGTGTTCATTCTGTGGGTTTGGACAAATGTATAATGACATGTATCCACCATTATAAGATCATACAGAATATTTTCCCTAAAAATCCTCTGTGCTCTGCCTTTTCATCCCTCCCTCCCCAACCCCTGGCAACCACTGGTATTTTTATGGTTTTGCCTTTTCCAGAATGCCAAAGGGTTGGAATCACACAGTATGTGGCCTCTTCAGAATGGCTTCTTTCACTTAGGAATATGTACTTAGGTTTCCTCCATGTCTTCTCCGGCTTGACAGCTCTCTTTTTTAGTACTGAATAATATCTCACTGCCTCAATGGACCACAGTTTATTTCTCCATTCACCTGCTGAAGTGCATCCTGGTTGCTTCCAAGTTTTTGGCAATTTTTACTAAAGCCGCTGTAAATACCCTTATTCAAGTTGTTATGTGGATGTAAGTTTTCAACTCCTTTGAGTAAATACCAAAGAGCATGATTGCCAGATTGTGTGGTAAGAGTACGTCTAGTTTTGTGAAAAACCACCAAACCGTCTTCCAGAATGGCTGTACCTTTTTCCATTCCCACCAGCAGTGAATGAGAGTTCTTGTTGCTCCACATCCTCGCTAGCAGTTGGTGGTGTCAGCTTTCTGGATTTTGGCCATTCTAAAAGGTGTGTAATGGTATATCATTGTTGTTCTAATGTGCATTTCCTTGATGACATAGGCTGTGGAGCATCTTTTCATATGCTTATCTTATCTTGTCTGTATGTCTGCTTTGGTGAGGTGTCTGTTAAGGTCTTTGGCCCATTTTTTGATCGAGTTGTTTGTGTTCTTATAGTTGAATTTTAAGAGGACTTTGTACATTTTGGATGACAGTCCCTTGTCAAGTATGTCTTTTGCAAATAATTTCTCACAATCTGTGGCTTGTCCTTCCATTTTCTTGACAGTGTCTTTCTCAAGGCAAAATTTTTTAATTTCAATGTATTCCAGCTTATCAATTTCAATTATTTCTTCAATGGGTCATGCCTTTGGTGTTGTATTTAAAAAGTCATTGCATACCCATAAGGCCATATAGATTTTCTCTTTATCTTCTACACTTTATATAGTTTTGCATTTTACCTTTAGGTCTGTGATCCATTTTGACTTAACATTTGTGAGGGGTGCAAGGTCTGTATCTAGCTTCAATTTTTTACATGTGGATGTCCAACCGTTCCAGCACCATTTGTTGAAAAGACTGTCTTTGTTATATTGAATTGTCTTTGCTCTTTTTTCAAAGATCAATTGACTATACTTGTGTGAGTCTATTTCCTGGCTTTTTACTCTATTCCATCGATCTGTTTGTCTATTCTTTTGCCATTACCACACTGTCTTGATTGGTGTAGGTTTATAATAAATGTTAAAGTTGGGTAGTGTAAGTCCTCTAACTTAGTTCTTCCTTTTCAATATCATGTTGGCTATTCTGAGTCTTTTGCCTCTCCATGTAAGCTTCAGAATCAATGTGTCAATAACCACAAAGTAACTTTTTGGAATTTTAATTGGGATTGCATTGAATTTGTAAACCAAGTTGGCAGAAACTGGATCTTCCTATCCATGCATGGAGAACACTTCTTTATTTATTTAGTCCTTCTTTTATTTTTGTCATCAGAGAATTTTAGTTTCCATCATATAGCTCTTGTACATATTTTGTTCCATTTATACCTAGATATTTCATTCTCTTGGTGCTAACGTAAATGGTATTGTGTTTTTAATTTTAAATTCCAAATGTTCACTGCTGATGTATACTAAAATACCTGCTTTTATACATTAACTTTGTATCCTGAAACATTGCTATAATTGCTTATTAGTTTCAGGAGTTTCTAACCAATTCTGTGGGGTTTTCTATACAAATAATCATGTCATCTACAAGCAAAGATTACTATTTTTTCGTCCCCAATCTGTATATCTTTTACTTCCTTTTTTTATTATAGTGTTAGCTAGGAGTTCCATTAAAATGTTGAAATAAGTTGTAAGAGGGAGACATACTTTCGTTGCTGTTGATGTCAGTGGTAAAACATCCACTTTCTCCTCATTAATTATGACATTGGCTGTAGGTTTTTGTAAATGTTCTTTACCAAGTTGAGGAAATTCCCTTCTATTCCTAGCTTACTGAGAGCTGTTATCATGAATGGGTGTTGGATTTTGTCATATTCATTTTCTGCATCTATTTCAATGACCACGTGATTTTTCTTGATTTTGTTGGGGTTACCCATTACTGGATTTGATTTGCTGATATTTGTTGAGGTCACTTGCATCTATGTTCATGAGAGATATTAGTCTATAATTTTCCTTTTTTTTATAATATCTTTGTCTAGTTTTGATATTAGATAATTCTGGCCTTATATATTCTCTCTTCTTCTATCTTCTGGAACATATTGTAGAAAATTTGTATAATTCCATCCTCAAATGTTTGTAAGAATTGACCAGTCAACTCATCTGCACCTGGAGCTTCCTGTTTTGGAATGATATTAATTATTGATTCAATTTTTTTAATACATATAGACCTATTCAGACTGTATTTCTTCTTGTGTGAGTTTGGGAAGATCATATCTTTCAAGGAATTGATCTGTTATATCTAGGTTATCAAATTTGTGGGCAAGAAGTTATTCATAATATTCTTTTTTGATTCTTTTAATGCCCATGGAGTCAGTAGTATTGTTTTCTCTTTGATTTCTTATATTAGTAATTTGTGTCTTCTCTGTTTTTATCTTAGTTATCTGGCTAGAGGTTTACCAATTTTATTGATCTTCTCAAAGAGGTAGCTTTTGGTTTCATTGATTTTCCTCAATTGATTTCTTGTTTTCGATTTTATTGATTTGTGTTCTGATTTTATTTCTTTTTTTCTATTTATTTTGGATTTAATTTCCTCTTTCTTTTCTAGTTTCCTAAGATGGAAGTTTAGATTATTGATTTGATTTTTATCTTTTCTAAGATATTCAGCCAATGCTATTAATTTCCCTCTGAGCACTGCTTTTGCTGCATCACACATATTTTGATAGATTATATTTTAATTTTCATTTAGTTCAAAGTATTTCATTTACTTTAAGTTTCTCTTGAGATTTCCTCTTTGATTCATGTGCTATTTAGAAGTGTGTTGTTTAGTCTCCAAGTATTTTGGGATTTTTCAGCTACTTTCTGTAGTTGATTTCCTGTTTAATCCACTGGGGTCTGAAAACATATGTTGTATGATTTCTATTTTTTTAAATTTATTAAGATGTGTTTTATGGACCAGAATGTGATCTGTCTTAGTAAATGTTAAATGTGAGCTTGAGACAGATGTATGCTCTGCTGTTGTTGGATGAAATACTCTCTAGATGTCAGTTATATCTAGTTGATTGATCATGCTATTTAGTTCAACTATGTCCTTACTGATCTTCTGACTTCTGAATTGATCTGTTCACTACTGATGGAGGGGTGTTGAACTCTCTAACTCTGACAGTGGGTGCATCTATTTCTCCTTGCTGTTCTATCAGTTTTGCCTTGTGCAGTCTGATGCTTTGTTGTTAGGCACATATATGTTAAGGATTGTTATGTCTTCTTAGAGAATTGACATCTTTATTATTATGTAATGCCTGTCTTTATCCCTGATAAATTTACTTGCTTTGAAGTCTGTTCTGTCTGACTGAAAGCTACTCCTGCTTTCTTTAGACTGGTGTTAACATGGTACATTTTTTTCACTGACTTACTTTTAACCTATAAATGTCTTTATATTTAAAGTAGGTTTCTTGTAAACAACATATCTTGGGTTATATTTTTTGGTCCACTCTGACAATCTCTGTATTTTAGTTGGTGTATTTAGACCATTAAAGTTTAAAGTTATTATTTATATAGTTGGAGTAATAGCTACTATATTTGTTACAATATTTTATTTGTTACCCTTGTTCTTTGTTTCTTTTTTTGTCTTCCACTCATTTTCTGCCTTCTGTGATTTTAATGGAACATTTTGCATGATTTCATTTTCTCCCCATTCATATCAATTATATTTCTATTTTTACTTGATTAATGGTTGCACTAGAGTTTGCATATACTTTTACAACTAATCCAAGTCTTTTCAAATAAAACCATATTGTTTCATGAGTAGGGCAAGTACTTTATAACAAAGTATTCCTAATTCCTCTCTCTTATCCTTTCTACCATTGCTGTCCTTCATTTCACTTATCCATAAGCTATAATTATCAAATGCATTATTGCTATTATTATTTTGAATACAGTTTTATATGTTAGGCCAAATAAGTATAAGAAAAATAAAATATTTTATTTTACCTTCATGTATTCCTTCTCTAATCCTCTTCCTTTCTTAATATGGATTTTATTGTCGGATGATGGTGATGGAGACAGTGACAGTGATGATGAAGGTGATGGTGATAATGATGATGATGATGGTGCTGATGGTGATAACCATAGTAGTAAATATGAGTGGTTATGTGCATTATTCTGTTGATCCAAATTAGACCCAGGATGTAGAACTGAAAACAAAGGTAGAGACTATAAGGAAGAAGAAATACACACCATAAACTCCTCAACCGAAGATATAGAAGGATAATTTTGACAATTTTCATTTTGGTTTATGTATGGTTTGGTATCTAGGAGGCTCAACCATTGTAGTAGATTTGCTGGGTAAATAACTCAGTTTAGGATAAAATTATCTCCTGTGCTATACAATTACCTTATTATTTTTTGGATTCTGTCCCATACTATTATATTCAGAAAATAACTCCAAGAAAAATCAAATATTTTATAAAAGTCAGAACCGTATCATGAATCTTAATATTTCCTAAAAAAATATTCAGACTTTAAACTGGGGACATGTGGGGGAAGAGGAAAGAAGGAAAGCAGTGAGCTTAGTCATATTGTGGGGAAAAGATATGGTTTCAGATGCGTGGGCTCTTTTTGGGTTGTGGCTTTCTTTTTCAAAGGCTAAAATGCCTTTATCATTAATGTGCTGCCTGTGCTTCATGCTTGACTTTTGCATTATTGCTCCAGCTATTACCATGCATGCATTATTTATGTGGTTGGCTATCATGGAAAAAAGGCAAGCAATTTACTTGTCAAAACACATTAGAATGCATGACTTTAAATCAGAGTCGCATAGGTTGGTAAAAAGCTATAATAAATGCACTTTGGCTAATATGTTAGTGTCATGCAGTTTGAGAAGGTGACTGTATTGACTGAGAAGCCAATAACCATTTCTAGGACTCTTTGAGTAGAATAGCACTTTAAATTATTTACACTATCCTTCTAATTGCATAATAGTAAACTCTATTATTATGATTTTTCTTCCCATAGATGAGTTTTAATATTAGAATAGCAAGTGAGTACAAATTAAACTCTCAATGATAGACGTCCTGGAATTAATTGTATTCTTTATTTATGCTCCAAACAGTATTTGAAATGCTTATATATTAGAATTACATCACATAGCCATGTATTTCCTTTGCTTTTCTAATCAGTTAAGCATTACCATATCGAAGACAGCTGAAAGAGATCCCATTAGAGCAATGGTTCAAGATCTTTATTCTTCTTAAAAATTGTTCAATTACAAACGAGTTGTAGCAATGGCAGAGATTCTGAAGAGGTCAGCATTATTGCAGGATGTCATCTTGTACAGGGAGAATAATCAAGCCTACACCCAGCATAACTTTCTCCTGTCTGTTCTTTATCCAGTATTGCCCAGCATCTCATGAATCTAATAGGAATCCAATGAATTTGATGCCATGACTGTGTGCAGTTGAAGAAGACAGAGGTTAAACCCAAAAGGGTCAAGCCGTCATTTCAAATGAGTATTACAGAAGAGACACTCCAAATACTCTTCACCTAAATTCACCTCACTCACATCTTTCCCACGTGGTATAAATGGGTGATTCCTAGATGCACAGGCTGGAGATGTTGCCTCGTCACAGCCCTTCATCTTAGAAAAAGTGAGTAACAAGAAGTCCAGAGGAGTTAAATCACCCAGTGTAAGGTTCTCAAGACATCAGAACTCAAGCAAGATACGAGCACTGTCTGTCTAGTGCTCTAATTTCAAAAGAAACCTTATAACCTTACAAGGCCTACGGTTAGGAAATTGCCTTTAGGATGTCGTGATGGGAGTCTCCTGGCATTGCTCTTCCAGGCTGGCATGGTCTATCAAGGTGGACCTGGGGAGCAAAGATTGGCCCAAAGGATTGGGCCTCTTCAGGAAGTGGAATGGAACCACAGCAGCTCCAAGCGTCTGGACAACAGAGCCTGGAATTGATCTGAAAAGGCAGAGCGCCTGCAGTCAGATCTCTGGAAACCTGTGTAATTTAACCAAGGAGGAGAAAGATCTATACTAGAAGATGTTAATGAGGGAAACTGAAGAAGATACAACTAAATAGAAAGATATCTCATGTTCATGGATTAGAAGAAATAATACTGTTAAAATGTCTATACTATCCCAAATAATCTGCAGATTTGATGCAATCCCTATCAAAATCCCAATGGGACTTTTTACTGAAATAGAAAAAAAATCCTAAAATTTCTATGAAACCATCAAAGACCCCAAATAGCCAAAGAAATCTTGAGAAATAAGAACAAAGCTGGAGACATCACACTTTCTGATTTCAGACTATATACAAAGCTATAATAATCAGAACGGTATGGTATTGGTATTCAAAAAAAGGATACATAGTTCAATAGAACAGAATAGAAAGCCCAGAAATAAACTCACACATAAATGGTCAATTAATTTATGGCAATGGAGCCAAGACTAAAAAGTGGGGAACGATCTCTTCAATAAGTGGTCCTGGGAAAACTAGATAGCCACACGAAAAGTGTGAAACTGAACCCTTATCTTCTATCACATGAGAAAATCAACTCAAAATGGACTGAAGACTTAAACGTAAGACCTTAAACCGTAAAACTCCCAGAAGAGAATATAAGAGGTAAGCTTCTTAACCTCAGTATTGGCAAAAGTTTTTTAAATTTAACACCAATTGCATAGGCAACAAAAGCAAAAATAAACAAGTGGGACTACATCAAACTAAAAAGCTTCTGCTCAGCAAGGAAACCATCAACAAAATGAAAAGGAAATCTGCTGAATGGGAGAAAATAGTTGCAAACCACATATCCACTAAGGGGTTAATATCCAAAATATACTAAGAACTCACACAACTGAACAGTGGAAAAAGACAAGCCAATTAAAAAATGAGCAAAGTACCTGAATAAACATTTTTCCCAAAAAAGACATACAAATGGCCAACAGGTACCTGAAAAGGTGCTCAACATCACTCATCATCAGGGAAATGCAAATCAAAACCACAATGAGATATCACCTCACACCTATTAGGATGGTTATCATCAAGACGACAAGAAATAACAAGTGTTGGTGGGGATGAGGAGAAAAGGGGACACTTGTGCCCTGTTGAGGAGAATGTTACTGTTACAGCCATCACGAATAAAAGTATGGAGGTTCCTCAAAAAGTTAAAAACTGAACTACCATGTGATCCGGCAATCCCACTTCCGGGTATTTACCCAAAGAAAACAAAACCATTACCTTGAGGAGATACCTGCACTCCCATGAACATTGCAGCATAATTCACAACAGCCTCAGCATGGAAACATCCAACGTGGCCACCATGGATGAATGGATAAAGAAAATGTGGTGTATATGTACAAGGAGATATTGTTCAGCCGTAAAAGGAAGAAAACCCTGCCACCTGGAACAACATGGACGGACTGTGAGGGCACTATGCTCAATGAAATAAGAAGTCAGAGCAAGACCAATACTGTATGGTATCACTTAGATGTGCAATCTGAAAAAACGTCAGACTCATAGAAACAGAGTAGCGAAGTGGATGGGGGATGGGAAGAGGAAGAGATGGGTAAAGGGGACACACTTTCAGCTATAAAGTGAATAAGGTCTGAGGATCTAAGATGAGACATGGTGGCGATGGGTTGGAAACACAGTATTGTATAATTGCAACTTGCTAAGAGAGTAGAATTTAAATATTCTTAACAAAAAAAAGATAAATACGTGAGGTCATGGATGTGTTACCTAGATGGGGCAGTTCTTTCTTAATGTATACATATATTAAATCACCGCGATGTACACTTTAAATATCTGACAATTTTAATTGGCATTTATACCCAAATAAAGCTGGAAAAGAGCACATACAACATTAATAATTCTTATTATACCCTAGGACATAGGATATAATGGGAACAAATTACGCAGCTGGCCTCTTGGTTCTGTGAAGTGAGATTTCAGCTATTTTTACATTTTATTCCTTTAAAAAAGTTTTCAATATTGAGCTTCTTAAATTGCACCAATAATTTTTGTATGTTATAAGAAATTTGGAAAGTACAAAAAATGAAAAAATAAAATATGTATATATATATACACACTGTATAAGCTTTTATAAGAGTGAGTGGATTTCTTATAAAATACATGTTGAGACCTGAATGTATGACACTGATTTGATATTTGGGAAAAAATACTAGGGTCTGGAATGAGCAAATTCAATATAACAGAACAGCCTTTACCACTTTCATCTTTAACATTTTGTATTAATAAACAGTCTCTTTGGGGGTGTGCTCTAAGTTGTAATTATTATTATTAAGAGCAAGGGACATTGGCAATTGCAACTTCATTAATGCATAAATATTCCTGTAATACCTAATATCTCATATAAATTCTAAATTAGTTAAATCTAAAAGCATTTATT
Source organism: Equus quagga (assembly GCF_021613505.1). Taxonomy (NCBI): domain Eukaryota; kingdom Metazoa; phylum Chordata; class Mammalia; order Perissodactyla; family Equidae; genus Equus; species Equus quagga. The sequence continues at coordinate 30,392,488 of NC_060278.1, read as the reverse complement.
TTCATTGTACAATTGTTACTCTAAACAAAAAAGATATTGTCTATGGTCTTAACTCTCATGTTTAAGAGTTTTGGCTTTATTTGTTATGCAATGATATTTGAAAGTCAAAATAAAACATCATAAGAATTTTATTTACAGATTTAAGAGTCCACTACTGGATAAAGGAAGGAAGATTAGAGCTTGAAATTAATATATGACATGAAGGTTGATTTGGTTTGCTTAAATTTACCTATAAAATTAATCCACTTTTTAAAAATATTACAAATAAGAAGTTTCTCCTGTAAATGTATGGTCAGCATATGCATAATTTATATATTTAAAAGTTCTGCACTTAAATGTTTTGCTATTTAGGCAAACGCATTGGTTAAATATTTGCATGCATTTTCAGGATGCATACAGGACTATTATAATTATTATTTGAGTGAAAAGAGATGTTCACTGTGTGTCAGCAATGTGCTAAGTTGTTCGAAGTTCCATCCGTTTTATTTTCTTATTTAATCTTGCCCTAACCCCATCAGCATTCTTCAGCCTGCTGCCTGTTTCATTGTTATTAAATTCATACCACTAACATTTTATAGCACTTTAGAGTCGGCCATGGATTGCTTTGGAACCTAAATGGAACACCGAAGTGCTTATTCAAGGAGAATTCAGGACCAGGTTGAACCCTCACAGACTTCCGGGAGGCAAGGAGCCCATTAATGGGAAAATAGTACCTGATTCACACTGAGGATGTTTTCCTTCTCACAAATGTATGAGCTTGCAAATAATAAAGACACATAAACTCTCTGTAGTGGAGGGTAGTTAGGACGGAATGGCGGAAAGGAAAGGATGTTACCTACAGAAGGAGTGAAATTCAATTATTTACAGGAGGCTTTGCTGGGAATGAGAAAAAGGCACTTTTGACTCAGAGGCTGCCCGGGAGCAGGAGACCCAAGAACAATAGACACAGAAATGGCCTCCAGGAGGGCAGGGTTGGGCAAAGAACTCAGAGGATGCTAGACCTCGGGGTGGGAGAGGGCTCCTGGGGTGGAGGAAGGGGAAGAAACGTAAGTACAGGTCACAGAAGACAAATGCTGTGCACTCTGAGCACACGCCCCATGGGCCTTTGAGACAGAACAGAATCCTGAAGGAGCATGGAACCCGGCTCCTTTCAAAGGCAGGGCAAACACCAGGTCCTGGAACTGTTCAGGAGCGGAAGAAGACAATCCCCTCAGTAGCAGAATGTGCATAAGGGGTCTGAGTTAACCTGGTGGGTGGGCATGGTTTATGCAGACAAAGCAATTAAGCAGGAAGAGATGGCAGAAGCCACTGGGTTTTGGTCACCTTGAGGAGAGATGAAAAGATGAAGGCTGATGCTGAGCGAGTGAGGTCAGGCCCAGCTAAGCAAAGGCCAGTGAGGGGCAAACAGGCTGGTCAGTGTTGACTGGGCAGCCACTGATTTCCACCTATTAGACCTAGAAAAATGAGTGCCTGTGATGGAGTGGCCTGGGCTAGAGGAGAGGCAGGGCCTGTGGGAGACCTGGGCTGGGGCTCTACACTGGCCTGCGCTCCCTTATGCTCCCCTGTGCTCACCAGCGCTCCCTTGTGCTCCCCTGTGCTGACCAGCGCTCCCTTGTGCTCCCCTAAGCTTACCAGTGCTCCCCAGGGCTCTCCAGCGCTCCCCTGCCCTTAACAGTGCTCCCCTGCTCTCAGCAGCACTCCCCTGCGCCCCCCATGCTCCCCTTTGAGCAGCTGTGCACCAGGACAGGATAACCTGAGGGTCTCCCAAAGAGGGGTGCTTCCCATCCTCTGTGTTTGCTGATAGGCAGGGTGTTCTCACCACACACAGACAAAGGTAACTGTGTGTCAGGATGGAGACGTTAGTCAGCTTGACTATGGTGATTATTTCATGGTGTGCACACATATCAAATCGTCAAATAGTAGACGTAAATAGATACAATTTTTAACTGTCAATTATGCCTCAATTAAAAAAAAATCAGGGGTAAGTGGGGTGGGTACCTGTTGACCTGTGCTCCTCCTCTGAAATAAAAACAAATTCCAGTGAGGCCAAGGGTGGAGGTGAAATTTGGAATGCCTCTTGCAATTACCATTAAATAAGCAGTTTCCATGTGCAGGAAGTGACTCCCCCCCTCCCCAGGCTTTGCAAAGAGGCAGATAAAAGGGCTCATAAAAAAACAAAAAGATTCTAGATGTCCTGAGGGTTGAATTAAGCTTGTGACCCACACTCTCCAGGGTCTCACTCTTAGTCATCACGTGACAAGGTTACTCTCTGGCCTCTTCCACCACAGATCAAGCTTGACAGGAGAGAGAAGAGCAACTTCCAGGCCCATGGCCTACATTCTGCTGGTTTCTGTTTGTCTTTGAATTTCTATGCACATAACCAATGTGGGACACACTGTTTTGTGAAAATCATTAAAGGAGATACTCGTTCTTTATATTAGCCCTCCAAAAAAAAGGTATTTAAACACCATTGTTTTGGTATTTCCTTATTATGAACAATAATAAATAAAATAAAATAATCTTTCCCATAATCTCCAGGGTAGAAAGTTTCCTTGGCAACGTTGCTGGAAGAGCAGCTTTATCTATTTGACCTCTGATCTCTCATTTTTGGAAATAATGAAGGATTCTGTGCAAAGTCTTTACAGACTTATACAAAGGGGACAGCTTGCCTCAAGACACGTATAATTTAGCTCAAGTATTTTGTTGGATACGAGAGAACCGCTCTAAATGCTACATGGAGACAAATTGGTTTTTTAATCTGTTGCCTTTCTGGGCTGAACTCACCCAAATTCCTTTCCCAAAAGTTATACTGAATTCCTCTGAACAGCTCTGCATCACATATTTTTTTAAAACCAATCTTTGCTAATCTGCTACTTACAGGTGGCCCCTAGTGGAAGTTTTATTGTCCATTTCTTTGTTCAATAATTGGAACTCTGCAGGGAGGGGCCACGTCCCAGCATGGAAAGTTCTAGATGGAGCGCCGGGCCCCTCCCACCTGCAGGCACCTGCCTTCCCACGCTGTGCCCTCTCGGAGCAGCCCACAGTCACCGGAAATAATCTACCACCAAATCTTGCTCTAAATCATTTAACTTCTTTATGCTCAGCAAGCTCTTGCCATCTAGAAATCAGATAAATGTTAATCAACATTTCCTTCTCTTTTTATGCTATGATTTTCCCTTTATCTCTTTAACCATCTAGAATTAGATTATGAATAGTGTGAGAACATATTTTCCCATAAAATCAATATTCTAGGCATTTTTATTAAATAGTTCAAGCCGGGCACTGTTTTATGCTGCCTCATTTTACATATAAGATGGAGTGCATATTGAAAGTTAGGTTTATATATAAAATGAGGTATTGTAAAACAGTAATGAAGAGATGGCATATATTGAATATTTTCTACCCTACTTCTCTCTCGGTTACACTTACTTTAGCATCATTATACTTTAGGATTTTTAATCTTTCTTACTTTTTTCTTATTTTTTTTCATATTTGTCAAGATAAGGTCTTCTTTTTCAAATATATATAATTTGAGATGAATCGTTCTCTTCAAAATAGTTGTTCTTTCTGAATTGAAACGTTGTGTGATATTTAATTTGAGTATGATTTTATACATTTCACTTAAGCCAAATTCTGTAGTATTTTTACATAGCTCCTGGGCATAGCTGGCTGAGGTTACATGCTAACATGTTCATTTCGTTTCTTTTGTAAATGGGTTGTCTTGTGTGTTTTACTTTAGTTATGTCCTGTGAGTAGAAAAGCTATTGAATTCTTTTATATTTGTAAAATCCTGACTGATGGTTTCAAGCAACACTAGACACAAGAATGAATTCATGAAATTAGTGCTAATAGGACATGCACATGTTGAGGAGCAGATTTGAAGAAGGAAAGAAATCTTAACCTGACCGCTCTGAACACACCGCTTCACGTAAACAGAGAAGTCCTTACAGAAATTCTTCAGTCGATTGAAATACATCAGACCTATAGTGATTTGAAAGGAGGCGAGAGGGAGAAAATGGTCATCACTCCCTTCCTCATTAGGTGAACTCACATCTATAGAAACACAGGAACAGACAACCTGGCATAATTAATACTGGGGAGTATTAATACTTGGGAGGAATCCTGCTCTAGCCAGGCCCTGGCTCTGGCACCGGGTCCCGGTTCTGCTGGCCCTCCTTTCTTTGGAATATGCCGTGGCCTGTCGGTGTGTCTTTACCAGAATGACTGCCATTCACCAGTGGGGTTCTAGAATTTCCACCCTGTGTAGGTCTTGTTCCCCCTGGCTTTGCCATCTAAGTGAATTTGACTGCCCTCCCCTGTGACAGGCCCTACATGGTGTCACTGTTGGGTGGTGGGAGTTTGGACCTTACAGACCATTGGGGAGCTACCCTGCTCTTCCCAGGGAGAAGCAGAGGTCTTCTCATCTGCCCTGTAAGAACTGAGCTGGCTCCCAAAACGTCCAGGGGATCCCAAGACAGTGTCCTCAAGCACCTTCTCTGTCCACCTGGGAACTTAAATCCTGCCTCACAGGACAGGTGGCTCCATCCATCCATTCACACACGCGTCCACTTTTGTTGTTAAAACACCGCTCGTTGGACCTCATGGGAGATAAGTAAGGTGCCTTTTGGACTTTGATCAAAATGATTTAGAAACTTAAATTTCAAAAGGACTGAGATAAAGATGTTTTTCAATACTTCAGATACATATTTCCATCTGATAAATGAGAGATTCCATTTAATGAAATAATGGATTATATTAGGAATTTTGTATCAATAACTTTTAGATTATTAACATTTAAAGAGTTGGAAAACAGTAGCATATACCAGGCTCTCCAGTGATGTGGAATATATTTATATGATGTCATTTATTTGAACCTTATAATTTACTTCCATATTCTGAGATTCAAAGTCAATAATTATGGATTAGACTAGTTTGATTTTTTTTTACAAGTTTTGTTGTTGGGAATTCTGCAAAATTCAATAGAGTGGTCACTAACCACATTTGTTTATAAATAAATTTAAATTGAATAAAATTAAAGATAGTGTGGAACTGTTACCGAACCTGAAGTGAGTTGGCTCACCCGTTGCACAGCAAGCCAATCTCTGACACGGGGGTGGTGGAAGAAAGTAGGAACTTTATTTTTGCACAGCACTGAGCAAGGAGAGAGGGCAGCTAAAGCTGAAATCCCAAACTCCCCGAAAAGCTAAAAGGAAGGGTTTTTATTTGGGGCTTTAGGTAGGGGAGGGGGAGCATATGGCCTTGCTGGTTGGAGCTTTCCCACCAGCCTGTCTTTGGCCTTGAGACACTTGCGGAGAGGAGGGAGCTCATGACCTTGCTGGTCAGCAGCTTTCCCACCAGCTCATATCTCTTTGTGGGGAGGAGATGGTCCAGGTGCTTGTCCTTGACGGTGTCTGTCTCCATGGAGGATAGTGGATTCTGGAGGCAGGAAGCCAGAGAGTAAGCAGGGAATGAGTGTTTTAGTTTTAACCCCATATATGCTGGGTTTAGTGTGGGAAACTGATATCAGGGTCGATATCAGAACTAGCCACATTTTAAGGGCTGAATATGATGTTAGTGCCTACCTCAGTGGAAATTACAGATATAGAACAATTCCATCAAGCCAGAAATTGCTACTGGGCAGCTCTGATAACAGACAATTTGTGAGACTGTAATATAGTAACAGACTTTTATACTATTTCAGCATTTGGGATATTATTGTTTGATGTACAAAACGATGTTTTCATTGCAACAAATCTTGTGTATTAGATAGGAAAATATTTTGCAATAAATAGAGAGGGAATGATTTTCAACTATAATTAGGCTTTGAGAAAGACGTAGGCTAAGGAGAGAAAGATCAAACATACAATGTCAAGAAGGAAAAATACAACCAGCCGTTACAGCCTTTAAAAAGACTAGAGAAGGAAAATTTGAAAAACTAGATGCAAGTAAATTTGAAAATTTAAATTCAAAAGGCATTTAAAAAATGTATGGGTTCCCTGAAGTAACAGAAGGAAAAAGGTTAATATTCTAAAACTTAAAAGAAAATTGAATCCACAATTTAAAATCATTTCACAAAAAGAAAGAAGGGAAGCACACAGAAAACACACATCTCCAAGTCCGGCTCCTTTACTAGTCAAATGTAACAAATACTTAAGCAAGAAAAATTCCCAGTCTCACACAAATATTTCCAGTGAATAAAACAGGGGAGATTTTAGGGCAGTGAAAATACTCTGTATGATACTGTAATGATGGATACGTGTCATTATACATTTGTCCAAACCCATAGAATGCACAACACAAAGAATGAACCCTAATATATGGACTTTGGGTGAAATGATGTATCAGTGTAAGTTCATCAATTGTAACAAATGTACCACCTGGTTGATAATGGGGCAGGGTGTGCATGTGTGGGGGGCAGAGGATGTATGGGAAACCTTCTCCACTTCCGCCTCTGGGAAATGGGGTGGGAAATCTCTGTACCTTCCCCTCAATTTTACTGTGAATCTAAAACTGCTATAAAAAACATAAAGTCCTTTAAAAAAAAAAAAAGTAGGAGGAGCCTTGACAATTCATTCAATGAAGCCAGCATATTCCTGACACTAAAATCTCTCAGGGAGAGCATAAGAAAGGAAATCAATATCACTCAAGGAATTGAGGCACAAACATTAACAAAATATTAGGAAACAATAAAACCATATATAAAGAGAATACTTCAGCATGATCAAGTTGAATCTTTACTGCAAGGTTGGTTTATTAATTGAAAATCAATCATATCATTCACCACATTGACAGAGTAAAGAAGTAAAATCATGTGAGTATTTATTCCAGTTAATCATCTGTTTAAAATAACCATCAGCACACTAAGGCATGCATAGGAAATTCCCTTAATCTGAAAAAGAATATCTCAAAGTATTAAACATTATATTTATAGTTTATATGTTTAGGGTTTTCCCTTTGATAACAGGAGCAAAGCAATGATATCCAGTACATAGTGAAATATGAAAAGAAAAGGAAAGAAAAGGCATGAAGAATGGAAGGGAAAACAAGCTGTCATTATTCTCAGGTAGTGTCATAGGAACATAAAAGTTTAAAAATATTCGTGTCAAATTTATGATGGAGTTCATCAAGTCTGCTCAGCACAAGGTCGGTGTAGACAATTGTAGTATTTGTCTGTGTCAGCACCAAGAGTTAAGAACTAGAATTTGAGAAGAGAGCACTTAGCATAGGGTGAAAACCCACCCAACAAGTGGGGAGAAATCCAACGAGGTTTGTGTAATGCAGAAAGACCTGTTAAACATTTCAATTGAGTTACACATTCCACCAGTGGTGTACGAGAATTACTCTCCAGTAAAGCCACTAGTAATATATAAATATAAAATATATACTATATATAGTACATATATGAGAAAATCTTTATGATCTTAGAGTAGGGAAATTGTCATTACATAGAATGTTAAAAATACCAACCTAACAAGAAATAAGGGATAAAGCAAGTCTACCTGAGAATGACAACCTTCTGTTTATTAAAAGATGCCGCCATCTGGGGAATGAAAAGGTAGGCCAAAGATGGGGAGAGGATACTTGACCAACAAAGGCTCATATTCAGAGCATAGAGGAAATTCAAACATTACTAAGAAAAAGTTATATAATCCCATAGAACAAAATGGGCAAAACAGGGGACTTTGGGTGGTTGATTCATAAAATGACATCCAAATGTCTCCAGCCAGAAGACAAGATACTTAAATATGAAGTAGGGCAATGCAAGTTTGCACACTGTGATATGGTTTACATTCCTCCAGTTTACCTAAAGTGACTTAAAAAATATCTTTTAAAACCTAGTTTTGGCAAGAATGTGGAACAATGGGAACTCTTGTACTCGGCTGGTGGAAGTATAAGTAATTGAATATATGCATTAATATAGCTTAGCATTTCCACTCTAGACATACATCAGAAGTGTTTGCACAAATGCACTAAATGGCACTTGTGAAGATGCCACAGTAGAATAGAGAAATGAATGATGGGGTGTTAATACAAAGAGACACTAGTATATAGAGAAGAAAATGAATGAACTACAGCTAATGCACAAATAAATGCAGACATTTAACAAGCAAAATGCTGAGTTAAAGAAGCCAGCCAGAAAAGGATATTACATAATGTTGTTTATATAAAGTCTTGAAACACATAAAACTTGAGAATTCAAAGTTAGGCTACTGATTACGGAGCAGGGAACGTAGTTTAATTGGTGGTGCGTTAAGGTGCTCACAGTTGCATTAATTGATATTGAATTATTTTAGTAGATTCTCTAGGTTTTCTAGCTCTGTGATAACTATGAGCAAAATTCTGAAGTGACAGTCGAAATGGAAATGGAAGAATCTATACGGCTGTTTTTGGGTTATCTCCAACTACGCTTCAATAGCAAAGCTCTGAAAACAGACAGCTATACTGTTTGTTTGTAGACTGATTCAGGGCTAATATGCTCTAGAAAGCCACGGAGGCAAATATAATTCACAGATGAACCATTGATATGAACAAGGCTATTGATTATGTTTTCTGGATGCAAGATTAATGTACAAAAAAATTGAACAGCATTCATTTAAAGAATAACAGTTTAGAAAGTGTACTGATAAAAAATAATTTACTATTTAATATTTAATAAAGCAACAAAATAGAATCTCTATAAAGAAGTCTCCCAGGTTAGGAAGATTGTAGTGAAGAAAAATTGCAAGTAAGTAATTAAAAGTTAGTTCTCAGATTACACAAAATAGAACTAAGTTAATCAAGAGATAGACCTGAGCTGACAGGGAAAGGACTGACAATTAAACATTTCTGTTTGTATCACATTGATATCTATGGATGGATTTCACACTAATCTAATCAGTTATGATCCTGGAATAGCCACACAATCAGGAAAAAAGAATAGAAAGAGAGAATTTTTGTTCCAGATATCAAAATAAAAAAAAATTAAGCCTATTTCCAAACAAAAGTGGCACTAATGCTACAGAGGTAAAAATTAATCAAAGGAAGAACCTAGCGATTACGAGCATCGACGCTTATGTGCATTGGAACAGGGTAGAGGCAAGCGGAAAGAGCAGTGTGATACTGAAGGCAAATGGACAGCGAACAGGTGGCTTTAAATTCTGAGAAATAATACATCCTAACTTCCAAGATGGAAAATGTATATAAATACATATATATTTTTTCCAGCTACATTAAAGACATAAATGAGAATTTAAAAATTAAGAATATTAAAAAAGAAATTCAGGAGATATATTTATAGGATGGAGGTGAAGAGATTCCTAGGTAAACGTGCAAAAGAATGAGTAAAAAAGGAAAGATCTAATCAGGTATTGTGATCAAAATTTTGGACAGCTAATTGATGTAAGACAGGAACAATGTTGAAAGACAATGTATATAGCCATGATAGTTTTAATACCACTAACTTTTAAAAATAATTGCACAATTAAATAAGAAAAAAAGAGCATGTAGCCAAGACCAGCTTGTCTTCTCAGATTATAACACTCTTCTTTATTTAAGTACTTACCAGAATTATAATTATTTCTTTAAGATAGCTCTCTTCTACTAGGCAGCAAATAGTCAATTAGTAATTTTGTCTCACACTATATGAAAAATTCATCCCACTCTGTTGCCACACAGATTATTACCTAGTACATCATCTGCCAAGTAACATGACACCCTTGAACATTTTCATCTCATGCCAAGAATACAGGGAATGCAAAGATAGTTCAGTATTATAAAATTCACAATGTTAATAGATTAAAAAGAGGAAAGATAGTAGTCAAATCTGTAGATTTTAAAAGACGTTTGCTGGTTTCACTGTCAGCACTATTGCCGAATAGTTGTACTGACATAATACCATTAAATTTTAGAAAAATAGTTTGTAATTATTGCTGAGCTCACTAACTGAGCTCGTAAGAATAATTTTTGAGGGAGGCAAATGGAGAGAGACAGAGAGAGAAAGAAACAGTGGGAGGGAGATGAGTGCTTACAATCAGCTGCACTGATGATCTTGGCCAGTAAAATGAAAAGAAAAATTACCTAAATTCTAGGAAAAAACAAAAGAAACTTGCTGACATTAAGGACTAGAGAGTTGTACACAAAATAAATTCCTGATAAAAAGAAAGGTATCATGTTTCAGGATATGAAAATTCAATAGTCCGTAAGGGAGAATTCCTTCAATTTCACCCTATTTCAATTGAATTCCAAGTTGACTTACTTTCTTAGAACTTGGCAAAATGATCTTCATTTCAACTCTATTTTTCTATGAGAGTCTTCATCATAGCATTATTTAAAGGTCTGAATAATTAGACAACTCAACTGCTCCAAGTAGGATTGAAGAGAACTCACTAAATAAATTATGTTTGTATGATGAAATGTTAAATAGCTGTTAAAATTAGATTTAGAGAATATATTCACTGGTAAGAAAAACTTTTCACACACATTAAACCCTTATATTCACACCTGAAAATGTTAACAGATTTAATTTCCAGATGTCTTGATCAGAGGTGAATTTTTTTTTGCTTATCTGTTATCCAGCATGTCACAATTTTTTTCAATAAATGTGTGTAACTAGTGTAATGAAATGAGTTGATAACAATTGAAGAAAGAGAATAAAACATATTTATAATGTAATACATTTTCCGAGAGCTCTTAGTAAAATGAATTATTTTTTTAAAAGAGTGAAAGGAAACAAATAATGCCACACATTTTTTAAAAAGATATCATTGCAGATGTTACAACAGATATTAAGACAAAATTATTCACAGTTTTATGTCAATATATTTTAAAAAGTAGACACGATATAAAAGAATATATTTGATGTGTCCAAACCATCCTTATAACATATAAAGAAAGAAAAACAAAGTTTATGTTGTCAGAAAGACAAAACCAGTGGCGTTTGAATAAATGAAAAATGGACCTTATTTGTAGACAAAAGGCTGAGTATCAAATATATCTCAAAGATTCCCAAGTATTTCTGTAAAAATAAAATAATCCTAATAAAACTCATAATAATATTCTTTAGAAATATACTAAGGTTTATGAGAAAAATATACTTGCAAAAATAAAGAGAAAATTACAAAAAAGGAGAAAAAAGAATCTTCTGAATGTTTTAAATGTTCATAAAATAAAGCTATCACAAGTTAAAAAATATGTCACATGTCCATGAATAAAGAGATAAATCAATGGAACAAATATTAATTTCCAGAAATATACCCAGTTCCTATAGAAATTTTTTATAGGATAAGGATGATGCATTATTAAGGTACCAGCCTCTGCTAAACCACCAGGATACAATGACCAATGTAAGACAAACGACTTTGGTTCTCAGGAGTCCTGAGTTCAGTAGTCCAGCGAGAATTGGCAGCTGATCCTTCAATGTCATAAAAGGATCCTGGTTCCTTTCATGTGCGTCTCTGTCATCCTGGTGTTGGATATGCCCATGTGCCCAGCTCAAACTAAAAGGAAGAAGAAAAGAAATAGTATTCAGGGACAGCTTGTATCTTATATTATCTGGCCACTGAAGTTTGCACACAGACCCCTCTCCTCACACATGCAGAAATCACATAGCCTCTCCCTTAACGAGGCAATCCTAAGTATCACTAGCTACTGCATCCATTTCAATTGTCCCATCCAATATAAAATGGTAGAGAAAGGCACAGGTAACCGCTACAGGAATGCAGATCCCAAAAGTGGAATCACGAGAAATATGGAGCTGTGATGGGATTGTACTGGGCAGCACCTGCAACTACACTCTGCTTGGGAAATGCCAAGAATTCCTCGGTTGCAGCCTTGTTCAGTTGGCCAGCGGGACTCCCTTCTTGAGGGCACTCCATCATTCCCGGGTTCCCCAGAGAAATCTTCCTTCAGCCTTGCACTCCGTAGTCCCATCGTAAATGGAAGCTGCAGATTATGATTCCACGTGGGGCTGCACTGTGTGAGCAGCCTGTTTCCTGATGCTGTAGGTTTGGGGTCCATGGATTGCCTTTGGGAATCAGTCTGTCTCAGGCTGTTTTTTGAAGGGTTGCTGCAATTTCTTTTGCAAATAAATTCCTTCAAACGCTTGGTAGGTTTTCTTGTCCAGAAATGAAAAGTAACCACAGTAATTTTGTGGTCTGGTCAGGATCCCTAAGTGTATGGAATCTCCTCTTTTATTTTCTGACCACAGGCTGAGAGCACTTCCTTTAGCAAAACCACATTTCCATTCCGTCTGTGCTTTCCAACTGGCTAATACTTGCCTTACTTAATCTTGGTCTAGAATCTTGCTAAAGTAGTGACGAAGGGCAAAACCAAAAATGTATTTTGATGTTTCTACTATCTTCCTCAGAACTACAAGCTCGATAGGGAAGAATTTTGCCTTCCAATGCATTTCATGCTATACTGTACTTAAACAAAATGTTTGTATGGCACAGCTAGGATAATCAATTTTCTTAGAATAAAAATTTTGTCTATTCTAGTCTTGATGTCAAAACCAAGAGCATATCATATGTTTTAGATTTTTATAGTGTCAGTCCACCACTTTCAGATATCAGTTTCTGCATTACTTGGGGTACAGGCTAATCTGTATTAATGACCTAAACATAAGACCTAAAACGATGCACCTCCTAGAAGAAAACACAAGGGAAGAGCTTGATGACATTGGTCTTCACAATGATTTCTTGGATGTGACACCAAAAGCACAGGCAACTGAAGCAAAAATAGATCAATTGGGCTACATAAAACTCAAAAACTTTTGTTCATTAAAGGAAATGATCAACAGAATGAAAAGGCAACCTACTATGGAATGGGAGAAAATAATTCCAGGTCATATATCTGGTAAGGTGTTAATATCTATAATATGTAAGGAACGCCTAGCACTCAACAACAACAGCAAAATATATTGATTAAAAAATGAGCAAAGGGGGCCAGCCTGGTGATGTGGTGGTCAAGTTCACACACTCTGCTTCTGTGGCCTTGGGTTCGTGGGTTTGGATCCCGGGTGTGGACCTACACATTGCTCATCAAGCCATGTTGTGGAGATGTCCCATACACAAAATAGAGGAAGACTGGCACAGATGTTAGCTCATGGACAATATTCCTCAAGCAAAAACAGGAAGATTGGCAAGGGATGTTAGCTCAGGGCCAATCTTCTTCAGCAAAAAGAAAAGAAAAGAGCAAAGGTGTGAATAGACATTTCTCCCAAGAAGATATACAAATGGTGGACAGGTATATGAGAAAATGTTCAACATCATCAGTCATTAAGAAAATGCAAACCAAAACCACAATGAGATACCTCTTCATACCAATTAGAATGGCCACTGTCAAAAAAAATTGGAAAACAGCAAGTATTGATGAGGATATGTAGAAATTGGAGCCCTTGTGTACTGTTGGTGAGAATGTAAAATGGTGCAGCCAATGTGGACAACAGGATTGAGATTCCTCAAAAAATTAAAAATAGATGTCCATCAATGGATGAATGTATAAAGAAATGTGGTATATACACACAATGGAATATTATTGAGCCTTAAAAAGAGAAAGAAATCCTGACACATGCTACAACATGGATGAATTTAGAGGACATTGTGCCAAGTGAAATAAGTCAGTCACAAAAGCCTAAATACTGTAGGATTGCTTCCCCTCATAGGAAGTATCTAAAGCAGTCAAAGTCATAGAAACACGAAGTAGTAAGGTGGTTGCCATGGGCTGGGGAAGTGGGCGTTAGCATTTAATGAGCAGAATGCTTCAGTTTTGCAAAATGAAGAAGGCCTCGAGATCTGTTGCACAACAATATGAATATGTTAATGCTACTGTACTCTACATGTAAAAATGATTCAGATGGTAAAAAAGAAATGCATCAGATCCTTCACTAGACTTTGCGGACACAGTGATGACAGACAAACTCATTTTCTTTCTTTATGGAGCCCATAGAAAGGTAAGAGTAAGAAATAAATTGAACAATTAAAAAGAAAGTGATTAAAATTCTGATGAGAACAGTGAAGGGGCAAAAAGCGCCCTGAGAATCAGTAGTTGGGGCCCTGACTTGGTCCGGGCTTCCTGTAATATGTTCACCCTTCATTATTTTATAAAAGCTTCATTGTATGAATTCTGCATAAAGTGCTCAGTACAGCTCGCTACTGTAATATTCTGTAAGGCAGCGCGTCATGGCCTCTGTGGTGGGATTTCGCGGGGAAGCACGCGCGTGATGACAGCGCGGTAGACAGTATAGGAGCTGTGACCAGTAGCCCTGTGGATGGCAGCAGCTTATGTTAAACAGAAATTCTCCTGGGTTTTCAGAGCTAAAATAACAATTATAAGTATTTTCATATCATGAATAATTTTATGAATCTCTAAGGTGCTTAGATCGGTGGCTGGCACGTAAGTGCTCTGTGCAAATTGTTATCACTATACTTTTTACTGTTACCATTATTTTTATTATTATTACTATTGTTTGACACATTCGCTATGCAAAGAAAAGTGTTTCTTAACATTTCCAAACAACCAGTAGCTGCTCATGCCTCGTTTGAACTACCTGTTTCAGGAACATCCTGCTTGGGCTTCCAATTTGCCCTGAGCCTGTTTCCGCCTGTTCCTCTGCATTTCCTTTGAGTTTTCTCACCCGACACTTAACTGCCTTTTCAACTTGGATGAGTACGTTGTTTCTCACGTGACTTCTTTTGTATTAAAGAAATAACAGTTTTATGTACCAATTTTTCTTTATCTCACTAAGTACATAGTGAATCAATCCCTATTCACCAATCGGTTATTTGAAATTTTGCTTCTTAATTTATCTAAAGTCTCTATTTTCTGGCAAAGGACCACCAATTGCTTAAAATCTTTGCTGTTGTCTTTGCCTCTGTCACCATAACTAGCATTGGATTCTTTGTATCACTTTTTTCACACAAACTAGGGTATTACTGTGTCTCCAGGAGACAACCCTGTGAGTGTAAGTGGCCAGCAGGAGGGGGTCCCATTGGAACGGGGAAGCTGGATGGTTGAGGGGTTAACTAGTCACAAAAGGTTATGTTCATTCAGACTGTCATATGCCTGGGGGACACTTGAGAATTGTCAAAATTGGAGATGGTGATTTTTGAATCTCAAGCACTTGTTTACCTTACTATTAAAGTACAGTAGTAAATATTCTAAATATTCAGTGAAATACACCTTATTTTCTTGAATGCACATTTTGAGTTTCTGGGTTAAATCTCAGAATGCCCAACCTGTTGACATATTTCAGTCTAATACAGAAAATGCCGTGGAGAAAAATAAATCAAATAAAGAGAAATTAGAGTAATGACTGTGCACAGTTGCAACACGGTGAGAATAATACTGCTTCTCAAATCAGAACAGGACATTGTATTAAAGACTTCCGAGATTTATTTCAGTTGAGAACTGCTAATTTATGTTCCATTTGTCACTGAGTTTAATGAAATAAAAATAGAAAATATTTTAAATAAAATATGATTTATTCATTTATTTTTTTTTCTTCTTTCCCCATCACCAACACATATGATCCTTGAGGGACCCCAGCACCCAGAAGAGGGTCTGGCATATACTGCACTAGGTGTGGTATATATATCTTCAGTAGACAGATGAACTAATGGCTAATATAAGTCATGGATCCATCCATCTTCATAAGAAAGCTGGGCTCTTAAAAAACTGGTAGGGTTGGTAAATGAGGTGGTGGAGGTATTCCAGGTGGCAGAATGAATATGTGGTCTGGCAGGAATAGTAGGGAATGTGTGTTTGTGTAAAAGAGAAAAGAAGAAATACAGAGGGAGACCTGGATACTTATAGTGAGGTAGCTGGCAGAATAGAGTATTTTCACAGGCACTTTATTGCTTTTTCCTCACTGTGTACATTTTACAACATTTTTAGATATGTGTTTATGACTTAAGTCACATGAACAGGAGTGAAAACAAAATCCAGTGAGTTGCAAATTTAGCAATGCAGTAGGTAGAATAATTCCACTAGAGATTAAATACACACAAAAAGTAAAATACGCTTGTCTTTGTGGGCAACAATGTACCTACCCACCCATCGACTTTAGAATCTACACTCTGCGTTGTTGTGTTGAATTTACACACAACCACTAAGGCTCTTGAAAAATACTTTACGCTTAATTCTGTTTAAATATGAGAGAGTAGCATTGCTTTTACTTGTGATGCCATGAGTAAGTAACATAGATGTTTGCTTCATTTCGGCTTCCCAAAAGAATGCATTTGAATAAAATCGTCCCCTTTTTGACCTAAAGTGATCTCTTGGGCAACATGCATAATGGCAAAGAGTTCGTATGTGCCAGGGTGCAGGGGGCAAACAAATTGACTGCTCAGTCATAAATTCCTGGAATTGGAGAAGGGTCAGTGCTCATAAAAACACTGGCAGCCCCTTCACTGCGGAGGGATGCACGGCTTTCCACAGCGAGGATCATTTCATAATGTGCAGGAGGCTTTATCAGGCTAAGCAGACCATATGGTGAAATGAATCCTTAAATTGAAAAACAGAAAGGCATTTTTAAAGTGTCAAAGAGGAGATAAAGTCATCCACACGTTTCTACAGAGGATGTGCAAGAACGAACAATTTGAAAAGTAAAAATATGATACGGTAAAAAAAAAATTAAAAAGTCAGGACCCTGCTGATGATCAAATTCAAAAATTTAAAAAAATGTACCCAGCATTTGGCCTGCATGGATTTTTCACATAAGAATATGATTTGAGCTAAACATTTTTTTTGTTTTAGAAAAATATGATTTCTGTGATCATTTAAAACATGATTCTGTCTAATTATGCACAGTGTTTTGCTTGTGTTATGATTTTGTCAAAGAGGAAAGAAAAAAAAAAACAGCTTGTTTCCTTGTCAGGAAGCACAAGCAATCTAGAAAAATCGGTTGTTATTATTAAACAATGTTAGTTGCCAAAGCACGTGTCACTCTGGAATGATTTTGGATTTAAAAAGACCTTGTGAAATTGTGTGTGGACCTGAGGGAGATTCAACCTGAAAGGGCACACACGTTCCAGGTTCCCTGGTTTTCTGTTTCCCTTCATCAGAAAGGAACTTGGACTACGAAGAGCTGAGGGTAATTGGTGGCGTTCTACTTGCTCCCCAAATAAACAGCTTCACCTGACTCTGGAAGGGACAGGTGTGCATCGCTCTTTTGTTTATTGGGAAATAAAAGACCAGTGAGCCCCAACTGCATGAAAAATAGGCGACAGAGTTGAATATGGCATCTGCTCTCCACTAATGTAATTTCTTCGGCTTAATTGCTTTCCGACAGCAATCCCTGGATTTTTCAGAAGCCTTCTGTCCAATATTTAGCCACAGAAGATTCTCCAGACCTCTTTATTAGTGCCCAAAACAGAACATAGCCATATATATATAACACTTTTCATTAAGCATTTAAGATTATATGGATATACATACTGGTGTCTGTTCTCAATATATAAGTCATCGTAGGCTAATGTTGGAAGACCCAGAAATTTCTTTAAACGTGTATCAAAATTAGTTTTATTATTTTACCTGAAATCTTTGTAAAATATACAAACACACACACACACAGCAATTCTGCTATTCCCTCCTGATTTTTGGAATTAGAAGCTTTGTTACAGTACAAGGACTTCTTCCCATTAGAGAATTGTGCAACACGGTGAAATCACAGTGAAAATTTTGGGCGTTTAGAGTCAAACATATGCTCATATAATTAATTTCGATGAAGAAATATATAGAGCCTTCATTTCTAATTTGTTCTGTAAAAAGAGTAAAAAATACTAGATTATGGGTCAACATTGCTGAGGGCACAAAAGAGTCTGGATTAAAGTTGCATCCCGCCTTTAGAAGTGGCTGGGGCATTTCAGAATATACGTCTCTACAGACCATCAAATCACCACAGCTTAGTCCGCTTTTTCTGTCCTGGATTTTATTTCTGCCTCAACTGAGCTATATGCTGGATCCTGCTCATCCATTCCAGAGTGTCGGAAAATAAAAGATCCCTCTTTCAGATTTCCCCTGACTTCAGGAACAGTTGTATTCTGTTAGTTAGCTGGCATTCTGTTTTCCTGTATTTTGATTTCAGGAGCAAATGTCTCTTTTCTAAGATGTAGAATGAGTGATGTGGCAGTTAATCGAGTCTCTTTTAGTCTTCTCATATATGAGATGGGTCAAAATATCCACCCAGTAGGAATGTTGTCAAGAGTCATAATCACACATTTGTAAAATTAGGAAACATACACACACACACACACACACACATACTCATAATCATTAAATCTTTGAAAACTTAAAATAATAGAATTTGTGGTTTTGTATCTGTTAAACTGTCTTAAGTAATTGACAACTTACATATATTTATTTGTTTTGGTAATCTATCTATTTTTCCTCTCTCTCCCTCCACTCCATCACCTTTATTTTAAGTCTCTCTACCTCTAAACAGACTGTCTACTGGTTAGAGCTTATGACCAGATGATTTTGAAATTGTCATACTGTTGTGTTAATTTTGCAATTGCTATTAGTTTATGACTGTATACTTTACACATAAAGATTAAGAACCAGAATTATGGAAGCAAATACGCCTGGGTTCAAGTCCCCACCCTTTTATTTACTAGACGTGTATTCTTGGACTATCTCCTTTTCTTCTTTAGTCATCACTGTCCTTGTCTGAAAATGAAATGCTATCCATTGCACAGGGAAGATGCACACAGACTCCCTAGCACAGAGCCTGCCTGGCACAGGGCAAGTACTCGTATGTGTCAGTCAGCAATGTGGTCATGATGAGGTTGATGATAACTGGAAGATGGAAACGGGTAGCATGACTTACTTTTTTCACTCAGTTGTATTTGGTCATTAATTCCTTTTATTGTCTCATGGTAGAAAGAGTAAACATTCTTGTTTGAAGACTATTTGAGCCTTTATTTCACAGTATTGTAGTCAAGGACTCAGACAAATTTACTAATCCATATGACCTTCTCTTTTCTTATCTAGAGAAGCCATTGCTGACCTCTCTACCTCATTGAGACTGTTGGTGGCACGTACCTCAAGGGACTGTATGGAAAATTACATAAACGAGTGCAGGTGAAAATGCTTTGGAAACTGTAAAATTCCAAAGATGTTCAATTATTTATTTTGTTTCAACTATTGAATTAGGTTCAAGAGTTCTCATTAAACATAATACATGATCATGACCCGAGGAGATGTTAATACGTAATATTTCATTCCTTGTGAGCTGAGAGGAATAATGCGGTCAGTATGTCCACATTTTTTAAAAACACCCAAAATGACTTAATATGGGTGACCAGAGACCATATTTTGAGAATGCATATACTATAAAAAAAAAACAACCCTGAGACCATGGGAGAAAATAACAGCAAAAAAAGTACCCAGGTGATGGAGATGAAGAAAGGTCCAAGACTGGTAATAGATCACGAGATGAAATCATGATGACTCATGATTAGTCTGAAGGTGGCAGTTATCTTACACACAGCTGGTTTTCTTTATGAAATGAAAATAATTTATGAATATTATTGCTATTTTTAACCTAGAATAAACCAAATGAAAACATTAATTCCAGACAGAAAATAAATATCAGCAAAAAAGAGAAAACAAAGAGATATGAGGGTCTTAACTGTAAATTGAGTGACCAATATTAGAAGATCTCAGAAAGAATCCTTTCAACATGTTAAAATTCTACTCTGTAAATAAAAAATCAAAATAAAAGTGATTTAATGATGGATATCCAATCCATTCATTTTACTTTTTTTCCCCTATAGGGTGAGACCTTAATGCTCCTGGTAAATTAAGAGTAATTTGGTGAGGATGAGCTGTCACTATTTGTCACGATTGGTGAAAAAATCTTAGTAAATTATATTTAATATCAAGTTATTTTAAAAAGCTTATTAAGTGATATAATTAGTATTTTTCAATCTGATTGCTTATATTCATTACCAATTTCAAGAATGGAAACATTTTAGCTGCACAACAATGTGAATGTATTTAATGCCACAGAACTGACACTTAAAAATGGCTAAAATGATAAATTTTATGTTATATGTATTTTGCCACAATAAAAAAAATGAAAAAACAGAATGGATATATTTTGCTATAAACCTTGGCCACTTGTACAGTTAATAGCAGTCCTGCAATTCCCAATTAAAAGTTTCTAAGAGAAGAGAAAGAAAATATTATAAGCATGCCTGTGATATTTTAGGTAAAATAAACTAACTCATAGAAAAGTACTTATAAAACATTAATTATAAAAACTGATAAGATGATTATCATAGTATTAGGGTTCCTGTTCCTTCCATCTTGTAGTCATTCATCCTTAATGTTGAATCCAGAAAACCATGAGAAGCGTGCACTTAAACTGAGAAAGGAGCAGATGTAAGGAATGTCATCAGGCTCAGCTTCATTGCTGATTCAGTGGGAGCACCAGGAACCGAGCAATTCTGAGAAGGCTATGATATTCAGAAAACGGAAAAGGTGGCCAAGGTTATCCAGGACGATTGGGAGAATGACACCAGAAAGAAGCTAGACTTGGAAACCAGACTCAGCCACAAGCCACAGAACAAAGGCAGAGTGTAGAGTCAGACAAAGGGGTAGAAAAGGCAGAGAAATCAAGCCATCGCCTGCCTTGAGCTCCTCTCTTGACCACACACATTTACAGCTGAACTGCTCTTATGAATTCACAACAGCGGATTCCTTAGCTTGAGCTCTGAACGGATGAAGGAAAAATCTCGGAAGTGAATTGATCAAGAGATTGGGAATCCAACGGGTCAGATCAGTCATCCATGAAGATGGTAAAGGAACCATGATTTCAGATATGAAATTTGAGATATGGAAACCTGGGTGCATATTTGCCTAATCCCTAGAGAAAATAAAATCTATCCTGGAAGAGAAGGAAACACTAAAGAAAGAGCAGGATGTTACAAAAACATCCAAACTATGGTGTCACTGAATGTTTACCTGAGTAACGTCTCTGGAGACTAGAGATTTAAGGAATCCAGTTTGGGAAATGCTGTGCTAGGTGTGTCCCATTAAAATCTGTGGGGAAAACAAAACAAAACAAATGCTCTCTGTAGCACTAATTTTACTTTTGTTTTGAAAATACTGGACAGTGCAAATGGGAAGTAAAATAAAATAAATACTGGGATGGTTGAAGTACAATTATCATCATGTGTAGACAAGTTGATTTTCTAATTTGTAAACGTAAGAGATTTTGCAACATTTTCCCTGCATTTCTTTCTTTGTATTGATGTTATATTTTAAAACACATAATGATTAATGACTATGTCAAATTTATGTCAAAATAGATTAGATGGTCAGAAAAGGCCATTTTAACTTTTTAAAAGGGTGCTATATACTAGGCTTCTAAGAAAATATTAAATAATTAATCAAAGTAGAAAAACTCATTAGTTAATTCAATGATAATTAAATTAATCACATTTTAAGAACAATATGTAACAACAAATCCTAAAACACTTAGAACTTATTTTAATAAGATTCTCCTTAAAAACCTTGAGGTAAAGATAAAGTATAGAAAATCTGGAAAAGAAATACCAGAAATATTCAAAGTAAGAGAAAGTTTTGACATAAGAACTTAAGAAAACAATAACAACAAAATGAAAGGAATGAATTTAAGAGAGAAAGCAGAAATTTGAGAATGAGATCATTAATAATATTAAGAGGTTGTTCTCACTCTGAACTACACAATTCTCTGACAATCTATCATGAAATGAAAGAACATAGAAACAAGCTTTAATAGTAACAGACTAAGAGATGCAACCACTCGCTAAGCGTTTTAAATTCTAAGACAACTGTGGTAGGTGTACGTTAACGTACTGGGGAGTCTAAATAAAATGAACAACATTTTCAAAAAATGAATATCCAAATTACTTCTGGTATAATTATAAATATTGAATAAATTAGCAATCACCGAAATGTGTGAAAGGTAATAAAAATTTTTAAGCCAAAGAGATCTTCGATTGGGATTATTGTATATTAAATTTTATTAAATTTCAAGGAAATAACAACTCTTACATTATTTAGACATGTACAGGATATCTAGAGAGGGAAAATTTGCAGGTTCATTTTTAGTGGCTTATAAAAACCTGCTATCAATGTTGAACGTGCATATTACGCACACCTACAAACACTGTATGTGAGTATGTATATATGCCAATTTTACTTTTTAAGAAAATGTGCAGCATCCAAAACAAAATAATAGCCAACTGAATAGCAGTATATACATAGAATATTTTCCAGTAAGTGAAATATGGTCCTTAGGAAATCTAATAATGAAATGAATTTTGCTCTTTAGTAAACTTAGAGAAGAAAAAACTACCTTACCTTGGTTATACCTGTTGGAAGCCAAAAGAATATAATAAATTATAATTGACATAGTTCATTAAAGTCAGAACAAGATAAAGATATGCACTATTTTTTCAATAATGTCCTAGCCAAAAAAAGTACATTTAATACCAATAATAATTATTCTCTTATGTATCTGAGAAGAAAGATAATTTTTATATCATTACATGATACATTGTTTTTCTGCTTATAATAACCAAATAAATTAATTGAAAATGTATTAGATTTAATATTAATATTTTAAATGAACATCTGGCAAAGTAAATATGCAGAAAATCAAAATTTTGTACATTCCACAAATATCTATTTCAAAATTTTCAGGGAAAAATAATTTTCTTACTGGTGAAAAGAATAATACAAAGAAAACCACATTTAAGTACATTATATTGCTGGAAAATATAAATCAGGGCAGAATTGTTTTAACTGAGAACATTCACTAACACTATAGGTAATTGGATAAATAGGTGTTGGAAAACTAAAAAGCACAAGTGGAACCCTGATGTAGCACAGGAAGCAGCTTGGGGGCCAAGGAGGAGAAAGGAGAAAAGGCTGGAGTTACAAGAATGTAGAAAGTTGGAGGAGGGTCCCCATAAAGCTGGGACCAAGACAGCTGGGTCACTGCACAGCTGTGTGGGTGTCACAGGTCAGGTAAGAACTTGTATGGGGATGGGTCTCAGACTTAGGAGGGGGAGGCACCACAGGGCAGTTTTCTGAGAGGTGCGCTAAGCCTGCTCTAGTAACAAGGAGAAAACAGATGGAACCTCCCGCCATTGTCACGGTGAAGAGGGGCGGCTGGGGTGATGCTGCCAGAAACACTCACATCCCACTCACTGTCCTGCCTTTAGTCTTCTCAGCATACTCTTTCCGTCTAGACATAACAAGGTTCCATCCAGAAAAGGGAGATGGAGTTTGCAAAGTGCCAGTCCTTGCATCCAAGTGGAGTAGAGGACAGTGTTTGGAGCAGAAGCACAATAACTTAATACCCAGCACATAAAGGATAAAAGGATAAAAATCTTTAATGTAGGCAGAAAGAAAGACAAACTACCTTCGAAGGAGCAATGAAAATACTGACGGTTGACGTGGTACCACTGAAGTGCTAAGAAAAAAACTGACCAAGAGTTCTATCTCCAGTGAAATGTCCTTCAAAAATGAAGGCAAATAAGCTATCTTCAGAAAAATAAAAAATAAGAAAAATTGTCACCAGACAATATGAACAAAAAGAAGTATCATAACTTTTCTTCAAGCTGATGGGAAATTATTCCAGTTGGTAGTGAGGGATGCAGGAAGATACAGAGAGCAACAGTAAGGATGTACGCGTGGGTGAGCCTAACCAATTATTGCCGATATAAAACAATGAAAGCATTGCCAATAAATGGTAACAATGCGTGTGGTAACAATATATTATGTTGTGCTATAGTATATATAACATAAAAAATAGTAATAATAATCATTACTTTTCCAAAGTAAATATCTATAGTATTTAGGACAATATAAAATAATATTAATAGTAAAAACATTAATGGCTGAGAATTTCCCAAATGTATCAAAGACATCAAGTCACAGATAAAAATATCTTAACTGTTAAATAGTATATGGAGATAATACTCTTCGTATTAATGGTCTGTTCCTTTTCATTTCTGAGTAGTACTCCATTGTATGGATACATACAGTGTGTTTAGCCATTCACCCACAGAAGGGCATTTGATTCTTTCTAGTTCAGGGCAACTTTAAATAAATACGATGAACTTTTGTGTACTGATTTTCCTATTTACATAAGTTTTCCTTTCTCTGGGATAAATGCAAAAGTGTGTGACTGTTGAATTGCATGGTAACTATATGTCTTATTTGTAAGTAACTGCCAAACTGTTTTCCAGAGTGGCCATGCCATTTTACATTCTTGCAAGCAATGTATGGGAAATCTAGTTTTGGTTTTCATCTAAATTTTTCTAATGGCTAATGAAATTAAACATCGTTTTGTGTGCTCATTTATGATCCATATATCCCTCTTGGTGAAGTGTCAGTTCATATCTTTTGCCCATTTTCTATCTATTATTTATTATTTGTTTATTACTGTTGAGTTTTGAGCGTTCTTTACATTTTCTGGATATAAGTTCTTTGTCAGTTACATGGCTGGCAAATATTTTCTTTCAGTCTAGCTTGTCATTTCATCCCTGTACAGAGAAGCCATATTTTTAACTTTGGTGAAATCCAATTTATTGACATTTTTTCTTTTATAGACTGTGTTTTTAGTGCCATGTTTAAGAAATCTTCACCTATTTCTAAATCTTGAAGGTCATTTCCTATATTTTCTTCCCAGTTTTATATTTTAAGTTTTCGTTTTCAATCTATGATCTATTTTGAGTTAATTTTTTAAAGTGTGCTGTTTAGGATCGATGCTCCTTTTCTGCCTATGGATGTCCAACTGCTCCAGCACTGTTTGTTAAAAAGATTATTTTATCCCCATTGAAATGGTCTTGCACATCTGCTAAACATGAGTTGGTTGAAAAACAATCTGTTGGCCATAACTGCATGTGTCTGTTTCTGGGTTCTTTATTATATTCTTATGATCTATGCTGCTGTCCCTCTGATAATTCAAACATGTCTTGATTGTGTGGCTTTGTAGCAAGTCTTAAAATTGGGTGGCGTTAAACCTCCTAGTTTATTCTTCTTTTGCATAATTACTCTATTCTAGTGCCTTTGTCTTTCCTTATAAACTTTAGAATAAGCTTATCTATATCTACAAAAGTTTTGCTTGGAATTTTATAGGAACTATATGAAAACTATACCTCAATTTGAGGAGAACTGGCATCTTTACTATTTTCAGGTTTCAAAACCCATTCAAACCCATGAATGTAATAAGCCTCTCCATTTCTTGAGATATTTTTAAATTTCTTGCATTAGCATTTTTTAGTTTTTTTAATATTAGTCCTTTACATGTTTCGTTAGAGTTATGACCAAATATTGATTCTTTTTTGAGCAATTGTAGTTGTATTCTGTTTTTAAGTTTGGCCTCACTCATTCATTGCCAATACATAGAAATGCAATATTCCATGTTTTTGGATTTTTTTTTAGAAATAATCTTAGAGAGATTTTCCTTCAATAGTGTGTTCAACCCATTTATATCCATTGTAATACTAGAAATATTTGGTTCTAATTTGTAAACGTACTTCATTTTTTCTATTATAATATAGTCTTGCTGTTTTCCTTTGTCTGGCAGACTCTGTTTCTTTGCATATTTTTTCTCCAGCAATATTCAAGGGGTAATGCCTGGGTATTTAAATACTATAAATATATGTTAACATTCATATTATTCTGGGTTTCAACATAGGAAATAAAATTATATCTATTGAATTCCTATAGAATGTGAAGACGCTTTCACACTAACACTTATATTCTACCTCCTGCCAGCTGATATATAATGTGATGTTCTCAATTACTTTAATTGTGAAATTGTTCATAATGGCATTATGTACTTAAATTTTTTTATTTTGTAAACATTTTTATTGTTAGATAGAGCTGGTTTGAAAAGTAAATGAGTTAATCGTCATCAAATGTTTTTAACAAGAACTTACGCAGAGCAGAAACTCAATAGATGTTGACAACTATTATTATTAAACTTCTATGAAATTTGTTCTCAGTGTTCACCATCGATAATTTAATATCGTAATGTCACTAAAAATCAACCAACCAGCAAAGCAACAGCAAGAACAACAATGACAAATTTCTTATTTATCCCTCAGCTAACTGGAGAATAACTTCAGATTTTTTGCTCAATGTGTCTAGATGTAGCACAGATATTAAGCCTGATCTATTTTATATTTTTATATAGTTTATATAGTTTCTTACATAGTTTTTGAAATATACTTTACACCACATTTTATAGTGTAAAATATATTATAAACAAAAAGATTAAAATGTTTATAGTTTTACATAGTTTTTCTATGGTTTATAGTGTATTTTGTATAGTATAATTTATAGCCTTACCGTTGAGGTAATGAGCTACTGAATTGCTCACATAACTTAGGGGTCACAATTATTTCCCTTATAATTCTACAGATTTTATTCCACAACATCCTGTCATCTAACAACGTGGAAAAAAACAGACCTAATTTTTTTTTTAGTGCTACAGTGCTGATAACCATCCAAAAGTCTTAAACTAGCAGACAGAAAAGAAAGTTTCTCCCTTGGTTTGGTGATGCAGGCTCTAATTCAGAGAGTGTGATTCCGTAACACGGACTGAATGTATTTGTCTGTCGATTCATTAGGGGATGAGACTTGTATAATGTGAACTGCTATTAGTCAAAATGCAATTGAAATCAGTAATTAATACTACCATCTGGAACCAGCCCCAATTACCGTGAAACAAAAGCTGCTGGACGCAGGACACAGCTGCTGTGTTCCAGTGGATTTCCACTGCATTCTAACAAAGGGCGCAAGAATTGGAAAGACAATGTAAAACGTGCTGTGCTGGAGACGGAGTAGTGAGAAGAATAGAAAAGACACTGAACAGGCGCACAGCCCAGATGTGCGTGAAGACAAGGGTGATCAGCAATGTGAAGGCAGGTAGCTATAGATTGTTTTAAATGGAAATGCCTGCAGTACAACGTGAATTTGTGAGTCTGAAATTCTCCAGGATTAACTCCAGTTTTACCACTAAAGCAATTGTTTTTATAAAACAACTTTTTGTTAAAATGTCTTTATAAACATACAGCCTTCACAATTTTAAAGAATGTATGTATGTAGCGTACGCACGGACTTACTTCCTGGTTTATTTTGCCTCAAAAAGGGGGCAATGTTTCTGTAAATGAGGCTCCAAAGGTCAAAGGACACCCGTTTGTAGATTTTTTTGCTTTGTAGATTGAGGTTGTTTTACAGTCCAATAAAGTGTATGTTTTTAAATTTTTTAAAAAAATTCTTCCTTCTGCTTCATTCTAGTCTAAAAAAAGTTATGAATGTTGATATTCGTATTCCTGACTTGAGCCTGCAATACGGATTAATCACTTTTCAGCTTGTAATGCCGTTCTGATGGATGCTATATCTTTCCCCCCGTTCTTTCAACGCCTTCAACTCTCTTTTCTTCTCAGCTTGTGCTCTTGTGTGCGAACTCTCCTTTCCTGCTTCATGGAGCCCACAACACGTCTCTCCATTTCTAAGAGAGTGAAAAGAGATGCCACCCAAACTTTTTAAACATAAATTTTAACAAGAGAGTGATACATTTCATCATGCTTTGTGGGATAGATATCTCTTCATTCTCTAGCCCCTTTTGGGGTGCTTTTGTCATATTTGCATTGAGAAAAGTTTAACAAATATAAATGATTCCTCCAAAAGGATGTTCATGGATTCTTATTTTCCATATTTCCCTAGGCCTAGCAACATTTTCCTCTCAGATTTTAAGTTTTATCCTGGTTTATATCAGCATAGTAGTCAGGTTGGGCACCATACCAAAATACTGTAGACTGGGGGCCTCAACAGACGTATAAAAAATAAACAATAGACACTTATTTTTCGAAGTTCTGGAGACTGGAATTCCAAGATCAGGATGCCAGCAGGGTCAGCTTCTGGGAGAGCTCTCTTCCCGGGTTCCTACCTCCTGTGTCCTCACATGGCAGGGGCCTGAGGGGGAGAGAGAGAGGAAGCTCTCTGGTGTCTCCTCTTACAAGGGCACTAATCCTGTCATGGGGTCCCCACCCTCATGAGCTCATCCAGCCCTAATTACCTCCCAAAGGCCACATCTAATACTATCCTGAAGGGTCTTAGGGCTTCAATGTGTGACTTTTGGGGACACGGATATTCAGCCCATAAGAATAAGTTTACTCATTTAGCACAGGACATGGTTTGGAAAGGAGTGAGAATTAATTTTATTTCTGGATAGTTTTCTACTCTCTGTTCTGAGTAAAGTCAGTTCCTTTGTGGCGAGCTTTGGGGTTCTCTGTGCTTCTTGTCTGCCTCTCTGTAGGCAAAACCTCTGAGCTACTGATCTGAGCTGGGATGGGAACAGTGGCTCCCTTAGGACATGTCCAAGGACTTTATATCATTTTTAAAAATAATTTTTACTAGTCATCTCGTTTCACTGAGGAGTGAGTGTGTGGCCTCCAATCGTCATTCCGCAAGTGGGTCTCCACTGCTTCTTATGGAAAGCGGTTGGCAGTGCGTCTGTATTACCATCTTTCCGAAAAGCCCCCAGAAACCATTTTTACAAACCTCCCACGCCTCTCCCTCCTCGCTTACATCTTGGAAACCTTCCAGAGATAGAAGACATTAGAGGATATTAGAAATCAAGGGATTCGATGAGAGGGAGCCAGGGAGGCATCCTGGGTTTGCTTCCTTATTGTGATAATTGCTTCTTTGAATTAAAAAAGATAAACACGTGTATAAAACTTCATTCATAAAATAAAATTGGAATCTAAATGAAAAATAGAATCCATAAGCTACGTCTCTCCCTTTCTCACCTGTGTTTACCCTCCACCCCTGCCCTTCACGCCCTTAGCCACTCCTCAGGCGTAAGAATTTCACCCGATTGTTTCAATACACAATTTATTACACAGTGTGTTAATATTGGGTTATATGGATATGTCCCTTCTTCTCTGTTCCACATTCCTTTACCAAAATGTTTCTATTATTTTATCTTTAATTTTATCTGTTACCTCTTTACCCATAAAAACACTTTCATAATCAAAGTTTTAATCTACATCTTTATAATTTGTGTTAGACTTAATCATGTCACTGATTTTATAGATTAAAAAATGGCTGAATAGAGGCATTTTCCACTCACTCAATGTACACACGAGGATTTTAAAAACAGAAATCCAGTAAGCAACATTTGCAATATTATAGTTACTCAAATATTATTTGTCACATCGAAAATAAATCCTGTATCACTAAGTTTGAAGGAAATTGCTTGTCCAGGTTAAAAGTATTTATATTCATTACACTTCTTTTATTTGATGAAATTATCCATGTTTAATCCTTTTCGCTCTTGTACCATGTCTTTATTTTATAGATTTATTGTTTTTAACCTGTATTCATAACTGCATTTTTTCAGTTAGTGTACCTGCTAGAAGAATGGCTCAGTCACTAACTCTTGACTCCTATGTGTTCTTCTCTATTAATAAGATCTTAATTTTCCCAAGGAAAATTATGAATTTTATTTTCCTGAGATTTTTGTAAGATTCATTTAAGTTTTGTGCATGTTTATCTTTTTGAAATTTTACTTTTTTTGTGGCAAAAACACTTATCATGAACTACCTCTCAATAAATTTTTAAGTGAACCATGTGGTACTGTTGACTGTAGGTATCATGTTGTATAACCGATCTCTAGAAGCCCTTCTTATTGCTTAACTGATGATTCATGCCTTTGATTAGTAACTCCCCATTTCCCCCT
Source organism: Equus quagga (assembly GCF_021613505.1). Classification (NCBI taxonomy): domain Eukaryota; kingdom Metazoa; phylum Chordata; class Mammalia; order Perissodactyla; family Equidae; genus Equus; species Equus quagga. The sequence continues at coordinate 30,362,760 of NC_060278.1, read as the reverse complement.
CCTCATAACCCCTGGCAGCCATGATTCCACTCTCTAATTCTATGAATTTGACTATTTTAGAGACTTCATATGAGTGGAATCATACAGGATTTGTCATTCTGTAACTGCCCTCTTTCGTTTAGCAGAACGTCCTCAAGCTTCATCCATGTTGTTGCATATTGCCGAATGTCCTCCTTTTTAGGGTTGTATAATACTCCACTGTATGTATCTACCACATTTTCTTTATTCATTCATCCACTGATGGACATTACAGTTGTTTCCACATCTTGGCTGTTGTGAATAGTGCTGCAGTGAACGTGGAAGTGCAGATATCTCTCTGAGACGCTGATTTCACTTCTTTTGGATTAATACCCAGAATTGGGATTGCTGGATCATATGTTAGTTCTATTTGTAATTTTTTTGAAGAATCTGCCTACCGTTTTCTACAGTGGCTGCTCCCTTTTGCATTCCCACCAACAAACAGTGTATGAGGACCCCCTTTTCTCCACATCCTCACCAGGCTTATTTCTTTTCTCTTTGATGATAGACATTCTAACAGGTGATATCTCTTTGGGTTTTGATTTGCATTTCTCTATTAGTGATGTTGAGCATTTTTTAAATGTCCCTATTGACCATTTGTATATTTTCATTGAAGAAATGTCTATTCAAGTCCTTAGCCCATTCTTTAATTATATTTTTTCTGTTGAGTTGTATGAGTTTCTTATATGTTTTTGGAGATGAACACCTTATCAGATATATGGTTTGCAAATATTTTCTCCCATTCCATAGGTTGCCTTTTCACTGTATTTATTGTCTCTTTTGCTGTGCAGAAGCTTTTGAGTTTAATGTCATCCCACTTGTCTATTTTTCCTCTTATTGCCTGTAGTTTTGATGTCACATCCATGAAAACATTGCCAGGCCCAATGGCACGAAGTTTTTCTCTGTGTTTTCTTCTAAGAATTTTAAAGTTTCAGGTTTTATGCTTAAGTCTTTAATCAGTGATGAGCTGCTTTTTGTGTATGTTAAAGATAAGGGTCCTATTTCATTGTCTTGTATGTGGATATAGTTTCCCACCATTTGTTGAAGATGCTATCCTTGTGTATTTGTGGCACGTTTGTCAGAGATCAGTTGGTTGTATAATCTGGTTTATTTCTGGGCTCTTTATTCTATTCCTTTGGTCTATGTTTTATCCCAATAACATACTGTTTTTTTTTTTTTTTTTTTACTAAGGATTTGTCGTTTATTTTGAAATCAGGAAGTGTGATGCTTCTAGCTTTGTTCTTCTTTCTCAGGATTCATTTGGCTGTTCATGGTCTTTCGTGGTTCCAAATAAATTTTAGGATTGTGTTTTCTATTTCTGTAAAAAATGCCAATGGGATTTTGATGGCGATTGCGTGGAATCTGTAGATTGCCTTGCGTAGTACGACATTTTAACAGTAAGTCTTCCAATCAATGAACATGGGACGTCTTTCTCTTTTGTTTGTATCTTCTTTAATTTCTTTCGTTAATATTTTGTGATTTTCATTATACAAGTGTTTCACTTCTTTAGTTAAATTTATTTCTAAGTATATAATTCTTTTTGATACTATTGTAAATGGATTTGTCTTCATAGTTTCATTTTCACATAGTCTGTTATAGGTGTATAGAAAGACAGGTGACTTTTGTATGTTAATTTTGTATCTTGAAACTTTACTTAATTTTTTTTATTAGTTCTAACAGTTTCTTGATGGATTCTTTGGAGTTTTATGGATATAACATCATGTCACCTGCAAACAAAGACAATTTTACTTCTTTCTTTCTTATTTGAATAGTTTTATATTTTTTTCTCTTTCCTAATTACTCTGGCTAGACCTTCCAGTGTTATGTTGAGTAGAAGTGGTAAGAGTGTATTTCTCCTGATCTTAGAGGAAAAGCTTTCATTTGTTTCACTTTTAAGTATGATGTTAGTTGTGGGCCTGTCATACATGGTCTTTATTATGTTGAGATACTTTCCTTCTGTACACAGTTTTTGGACAGTTTTTATCATGAAAGGATTTTGAATTTTTTCAAATGTTTTTTGACATCTATTGAGATGATCATATGATTTTTGTCCTTCATTCTGTTTAATGTAGTGTATCAGGTTTTTATGATTTGCGTATAATGAACCATCCTTGCCTCCCTGGAATAAATCCCACTTGAGCATGGTGTATGATCCTCTTAATGTGCTCTTGGATTCACTTTGCTAGTATTTTGATGAGGATTTTTGCATCTCTACCTATCATGGATATTTGGCCTGTAGCTTTCTTTTCTTGTAGTGTTTTTATCTAACTTTGATATTAGGGTAATGCTGGCCTCATAGAATGAGTTTGAGAGTGTCCCTTCCTCCTAATCTTTTGAAAGAGTTTGAGAAGGATTCTTGTTAATTCTTCTTTAAAAGCTTGGTAGAATTCACCAGGAAAGCCATTTGGTCCTGGGCTTTTCTTTCTTGGGGAGATTTTGATTATTGATTCAATTTCAATACTAGTTATAGATTTGTTTAGACTTTCTATTTTTTATGATTCAGTCTTGGTAGGTTGTATGTTCCTAGGAATTTATTCCTTTCTTCTAGATTGCCCAGTTTGTTGACATGTAATTGTTCACAGTTGTCTGTTATGATCCTTTCTTTTTCTCTGGCATCAGTTTTAATGTCTTCTCTTTCATTTCTGATTTTATTTGAGTCTTCTCCCTTTTTTCCTTAGTTAGTCCAGCTGGGGATTGAAGATTTTGTTTGTATTTTCAAAAAACTACTCTTAGTTTTGTTGATTTTTATCTATTTTTTCTGTTCTCTATTTATTTCATTTCTACTCTAATCTGTGTTATTTCCTTCCTTTTGCCAACTTTGGGCTTGGTTTGGTCTTTTTATGGTTCCTTGATGTGTAAACTTATCTTGCTTATTTTATGTCTTTCCTCTTTTTTTAAATGTAGACTTTTATCTCAATAAACATTCGTCTTCTCATTGCTTTTGCCGCACCCCATCAGGTTTGGTATGTTGTGTTTTCATTTTAAACTTCTTGATTTTTTTTCTAATTTCTTTTTTGATTTCTTCTTTGACCTTAGAGCTCTTTAAGAGTTTGCTGTTTAATTTTCACATATTTATAAATTTTCTAGTTTTCCTTCTGATACTGATTTCTACTTCCATTCCTTTGTTGTTAGAAAATGTTTGGTGTGATTTCAATCTTCTTAAATGAGTGAATACTTGCTCTTTGACCTAACACATGATGGATACTGGAAAAATTCTGAGGGCGTTTGAGAAAAATGTATATTCTGCTGCTGTTGAGTGGAATATTTTGTATATGTCTGTTGGGTTCATTTGTTCTATAGTGTTGTTCAAATCCTGTTTCTTTTTTGGTCTTCTGGTCTTCTGTTTTGATGTTTTATCCATTAAGAGACAAGGAAGGATATTATGGACTGATAAAAGGATCAATTTGCCAGAAAGATATAACAATTATAAATATATATGCACCCAACATCAGAGCACCTAAATATATCAAGCAAACATTGACAGAACTGAAAGGAGAAATAGAAAGCAATACAATAATAGTAGGAGACTTCAATACCCCACTTTCAATAATGAATACATTTTCTAAAGCCTTTTATGTCTGAAATTGTATTTCTTATGACTGATAATTTGGTTTGATATGGAATTCTACCTTGAAAATTACCCTCCCTCTGAAATTGAGATAATGTTCCTTTGCCTTCAAGAATGAATATTGCCAGTGTTGTCAGTCTATTTTTCACTCTTTTGAAGATAATTTTTTTCTTTCTAAGAGGCTTTTAGGAGCTTCACTTTGTCTCTGGCATTCTAAGTGTAGCTCATTAATTCATATTCTTTGTTGCTTAGTATGCCCTTCAGCATACTGAAGACACATATTTCTTCAACACTGAAAAATGTAATAGTTTAAAATAATAGTTTAGTCATAATAGTTTATCCTCCGCTATGTTTTCTCCGTTCTCTCTCTACAACTCCTATGAAGTGTATATTGTTGTTCTTGAATTGTTTTGCATCTTAAGATTTTCCCACTTGTTTTCTACATTTATTTGGTTCTAATTCTGTGAGTGTTCTTATATTTTAATGTAGACATTCCCTTGGTTTTTAGATGTCAATAATTGCATTTTGTATAGCAATGCATGTTTTGCTGTCTTATTGATTTTGAAACCTCTGCACGCTTCCTCTGTTAGAACAGCCTGTTTATTTATCATTTGTTCACCTTCTTCAGTTTTCTGTGAGATATTAAATCAACATTTTAACAATTCTCTTTTTGTCCTTTTTGACAGTTTTTCTGATTTCAGTAGTTTTGTTGTTGTCATTTCTATTTATAGTTATCTTTTTATGGTAGCTGTTACCCTCAAATTTCTTGTAATAGATGTATGCTCGTACCTTAACATGAAGAATTTTTGGATCGATATAGAATTCTGACTTCGGTTTTCCTTTGCTACCCACAGTTTGGCAAATCAGATGTTTGTAATAAATAGTGAGGGTTTGGAAAGGCACTTTGTATATGGGTTGGCATGTGATTTGCTAAGCTTCAGTTCACTGGGCTTGGTGAATTGGCTGAGATGAGACCCCCTCTCAAGTGCCAAATTAGGAGGGATGCACTATCTGGAGTGCCAACCTCTCCACTGGGAACAGAGCCTTCTGCATCGATTAACCAATGCATTTTGAATACTGTTTGCTCTTTGTGTATGCAAGAGGTGCTTGAATTTGAGGAATGAAAAAAGTGGGTGTGAAAGAGGACTTGTACAGCTCTTCTGCAAATTACCCATTTATTAAGTAACCGTCCTGATTACATTGCCACTTTCTCTATAACACCAAATAACGAATTGGGAGTTTCTCCAAGAATATCTCCTTTCACTTTGAGTTTGTATGTATTTGAGACTGATTCTCTTTTTTTGGCTTTATTCATTAATATAGTCCCACGTATTTTCTCTCTTACACAAATTTGGTAAAATACCTAGTCTATGCATGCCTATACCTCTATTCTTTGCACTCTAGTGGATACCTTCCTTTTGTACATTTTATTTTTATTCCTGTTAACATTGGAAAAAACAGAATTGAACTTGTATGGTAAATCATTATTTAGAGCTATTGTTTTTTTATTGCCTAATGACAGTAGGAATTGGTAAAAAATGTTATAGTTTATCACAGCAACAATGATCACATTCTGCATTTTTTTAATCAGCTGGCTCTCAATATTAGTTAGATATTTTTACCAGAATTATCAGCATCCCTTTCTAACCCTCATTTTATGGGAGACAACTTATTAAGTATTTAACGTTATGCCAATCCCCTGATGTTTGATATCAAGCCTACATATATCCTGTATAATTTCACCAAAGATTTCACAACATCAACATCAATTCCTTAATGTTCTTGGATAGATGTTATCATTGTTACTTGTTTGCATGTCCCAAAAAACCATGACATGTACAATAAAGACAATAAAGTGTACTAGGAAAGTTGAAACCCTGGAGTTGATTCATGGGACAAGTTGATTGCTCAAATTATAGACACAGGTATTGAGCACATCTCTGGAATTGATATGCATTTAGTCATTCCTTTAAAAAATCTGTAAAGATACAAAAGTAACAATTTCTTTTTTACTTTAAAGGTCTGTATTCTCTGAAAAAATAGAAAGCCAAAATTTGTCAAAGAAAAGTCTGAATCTGTAACACTGGTGATATTAGCATTGTACTGTAAAACCTAATCTGAAACTTAAATTTATCAATAAGAATGACTTAAATACTCTGAGATTTAGTTCCAAAAATGTAGATGAGAAATGATACCACAGATATTTCTTATATGTCACTGATAAGAATAATGTACATACACACATTCATGTTTATCTATATCCTAGAGAAATTCTCACACATGTGCCTGAGAAGATGTAAACAAACATGTTCATTGAACACTGTGTTTTAATAGGAAAACAATAGAGATAATATGAATATTTATTACTAAGGAAATAAAAAGTTTGTGTAATTTCATCCAATAAGATATTAAAATACTATAGACTAGCAACAGCATGAGGATACATCCAAATATATTAGCATAGGTCTCAAAAATACATTGTTGTTTGAAAAGTCAGGTTGCAAAATAATGATACATATTAAAAACACTCATATATATGTTTAAAGCACAATCTAAACAATTCCATTTATAAATTGTAAATATGATCTTATATACATACCTGTGTGTGTATATGGTGTGTGTGCATGTGTCAGTACTTGCATGTGTGTATGCATGTGTATGTGTGTACCATAATGGGCCAGAATAATAGGCAACAAAATCTTGAGAGCTGTTGCCTCTTGGGAGTTCATGTGTCATCAGAAGAGAAAAGAATTAGGCTATTTGTTAAAATAGATTTGAATTTTATCTGCAATATCTTTTTTCCACCTTTCCTGAGGTATTATTAACATAGAATATACGTAAGTTTAAGGTATCCACTGGGATGATTTGGGACACAAATACATTGAAAATGATTATCACAATAAGGTTAATTAACACTTCCATCACCTCACATAATTACTTTTTGTGTGTGTGGTGAAGACATTTAAGATTTACTTTCTTAACAACTTTCCAGTATATAGTACAATGTTGCTAACTATAGTCACCATGCCATATATTAGATCCCCAGAACTTATTCATCTTATAACTGGAAGTTTGTACCCTTTGTCCAATGTCTCTCCATTTACCCCACCTCCATCCCCTGGCAAACACCATTCTACTTCCTGTTGCTATGAGTTTTTTTAGATTTGGCATGTAAGTGAGATCATACAGTTTTTGTCTCTTTGTCTGATTTATTTCACTTAGCATAATGCCCTCAAGGTCCACATATGTTGTCACAATTGGCAAGATTCCCTTCCTTTTGGTGGCTGAATAATATTTCATTGTGTGTGTGTATATATATATATATATATGTCTACCACATTTTATTTATTCATTCATCTGGTGATGGACACTTTGGTTGTTTCCATGTGTTGGCTATTGTAAATAATGCTGCAATGAACGTAGGGGTACAGATATCTCTTTGAGATAGTGTTTTCATTTACATGTAAACACCCAGAAGTGGGGTTTCTGGATCATATGATAGGTCTATTTTTAATTTTTAAGGAACCTCCATACTATTTTAAAAAGTGGCTATACCATCTTGCATTCCCACCAACAGTACACAAGATTCCCTTTTCTGCACATTCTCCCTAATGCTTGTTATCTCTTGTGTCTTTGTTAATAGCCAATCTTACATCTCATTGTAGTTTTGATTTGCATTTCTTGGGTGATTAGTGATGCTGAGCATCTTTTCATGTACCTATTTGCTGTTAGTATGTCTTCTTTGGAAAAATGTCTATTCAAGTCCTCTGCCCTTTTTTAACTGAATTGTTGTTCTTTTTTTTTTTTTTCTGTTGAGTTGTATGAATTCCTTATATATTTTGCATATGAACCCATTATCAGATATATGGTTTGCAAATATTTTCCCCCACTACATAGATTGACTTTTTATTTTGCTGATTGTTTCTTTTGCTGTGTAGAAGCTTTTTAGTTTGATGTATTCCCAATTGTTTATTTTTGCTTGTGTTGTTTGTGCTTTTAGTGTCATATCCAAAAAACTTTACCAAGACCAATATCAGGGAGATTTTTCCCTATATTTTCTTCTAGTAGTTTTATAGTTTCCAATCTTTAAGACTTTCCTCCATTTTGAGTTAATTTTTATGAGTTGTGTTAAGATAGTGGCCCAATTTTTCTACTCTGCATGTGTTTATCTAGTTTTTTCAACACCATTTATTGAAGAGACTGTCTTTTTCCCATTGTGTCTTCTTGGTTCCCTTGTCAAATACTAGTTGACTTTATATGCATGAGTTTATTTCTGGGCTCTCTCTTCTGTTCCATTGGTCTATGTGTCTATCTTTATGCTGGTATCATGCTCTTTTGATTACTAAAGCTTTGTAATAGGTTTTGAAATCAGAATGTGTGATGCTCCAGCTTTGTTCTTTTTTCTCAGGATTGTTTTGGCTATTTGAGTTCTTTTCTGATTCCATACGAATTTCAGGATTGCTTTATCTATTTCTGTGAAAAAAATCATTGGAATGTTTTCAGGGATTATGTTGAATCTATAGACAGCTTTTGTAGTATGGAATCTTAACAATATTAATTCCTCCAATCTATGAACATGGAATGTCTTTCCATTTATTTGTGTCTTCTTCAACTTATTTTATTAATGTCTTGTAATTTTCAGCGTATAGATCTTTCACCTTTTTGGTTTTATTTCTTGTTTTTATAAAAACTAGAAATAAATATTAAGTGATATTATTCTAAGTAATGGAAATATAAGTATTTAAATTTTATTTCACTTTGTTTTTGTATTTTCCAAGTTTAACCAAGAAGAAAAAACCTCCATACAATTATAAAGATTATTGAGTTTTTCTAAGAATTGAAGATGAATTTAAATTTATGTCTTTTATGTTCACGTTGTTTTTATTCACATTTTGAAACCAAACTGATGCTAGGTTAATATGTCAGTTACCTAATTAATCTTCTCTTTGTTTTGTTGATAAAGTAGAACTTAGTGAGACTTTATGTATTTAAGCAAGTTTCCACTAAAAGACATTGAATTGGTATCGAGAAAGAAAAATCTATCAGTTAAGGTATATGTAGCTGTGCATAAATTGTAATGGATTTATAATAGAAGCAGGATTTTATAATCAATACCTAACACATAAACCTTGAAAGAAACCTTTGGTTCAAAAGCATGTAGTCATACAGACCTCTCTCCTGGTTTGGGATTGTATTTTCTAGCCAGGGGAAGGAAAAGAGTTGATCCAAATGTGGATCATTCCTTCTCTTTTGCCCAGGTTTCTATCAAGCTGTTCCTAACAAATAGATTGAGAATTAGGTGGCTTTAAGTTCAGGGGTTTTGCATTATTCAAGTCATGCTATGAAAATTCAAAACTTCCTGCAATTTCTAACCTTCTGTCTATAAGGGTTTTCTGGAAATACCCTGAGAAAGAATTAGATCTTTTTCTCTTGTGCAGAGGTGTGCATCACCAGCCATGTGAATCAGATTCCTATAGCAGACATTATCATCTACCCAACTCTGTCCTGCCCGCCTGGAGGGATCACAACATGAGCTTGATATTGCATATCAAAAACGAGGGCAAAAATGTTGGCAGTTTGTCTAAATTCGCAGGACATAAATATTATATCATTTTAAAAAGAGCTATTGGGGGCCCTATTCTTCCGTCTCATTTCATAAATTCCCAAAGACAGTGAAAGACAATGCAGATGAGCTTAATTATTATCTTCTTCTGCTTGAGCATGCAGCAAGAAAAGATTCAGGGGAGGGGGAAGAGGAAGAGATGAAATGTCTATGACACAAATTAGTATTTAGTGTACATTTTGAAACCATGCTGTTTCTGACGGCTTCAGTACTTCTTACTTTCAATATAGACCCAAACTCTTCATTTTTAGCTCAATTGTGTTATGATGTACATTTAAAGCACACTTTTTCCCCTAAGTTTCTGATATTTTTAAATGTCCTGCACTATATAATTCTGCATAGAAAGAATTAAACTTGATTAGGTTAAAACATACAAAATCCCACTGTAAGGGCTAAGACTTACCCTGAGCACATTCTTACCATTGCAAATTAAGCTTGGGAAATTCTATGTTTTGTGCATGGCAGTTAAATGGGAGCTATGATACCATCAAACTGCAAAATTCAATAAGAAATATGTTCGTACAGTATGCAAAATGAGTTGCCACATTTAGATATCTATTTCAGTTCTCGTAGAAATAGCTCAATGGAAGCGCTTTGTTGAGTGCTAAAATCTAAGAATGACTCAAAGTAACACAAGCCAAAAATTATACATATTCGTGTCAAGAAACGGCAAATATGTTTGAAACCAATGCTCTCTTTCCTTATGAAGTGACTTCTGAGCAGTAGCAGTGGCAGAAACTCACCCCTCTTTCCCAGAGTCCTCCCTTTATGCCCAATTTCTGCTATTGAGTCTTTTCCATGAAATTGCTTTAGGGGTCTCTAGGGTGGGAAGCTTTTCTCTCTATGCCCTGATATTGCTGTCCTCACTAGTAGCGTGTCAAAGACTCCAGTCTCTGAAGGACTGAGGGATAAACCTGGCCTCGGGCCTTGACAGTAACTGAAGTTCAAGTCTGGAATCGGGAAACTTGGAGCGGCTAAAGGTTACTTCAGATGCAGGTGAAGTTTCTAAGACCCAGCCTGAAGAAATAATTAGCACTAGAATAGCATTGTGAGATCTTAACAATCCATGCTCACATTCTTTTCATAGATACTCAAGTTGAGAAGGTGAGTCATCCAGAAAGCTGTTAAGTAGATGGAATTAATATTGCTACTTCGACAACTTCTTTACTTCTTACGTCCTATAGCAAATATCCTCTAAAAGGCTTCACACAGTCATCTTCATAGTCAAGCAGACCCTTGAGAAAACAATCCAGTTGAAACACTCAAGTGTCTACCATAGGGAGATTCTGGCATGGTGGCACATACGTGAAGCTACCTCTCCATCCCACAGCCCACTTGAGGCACCTCATGCAATGGCACAGCTTTGCCAAGCCTCCCGATATGTGCGGGAAGTTTTGGTTCTCCATGGAGATGGAATTGGTAAGCGTGTGTGAAGGACAGCAGTCTAGCCCTGCCACCATTATCCAGGAACAAACAACAAGGCACAAAGTTCCCCAGCGCTTGGCTTGCTCTGCAGCCTGGGGCGTTGTCCTCTTAGCCACAGCCGTTGACGCGTGACCAGACAGAGCAGTGAAGCAGCTCCCCCCACCACATCTCATAGAAGAGCCTGGCTTTAGCCATTTGCTATATCTGAAAGAAGATGGTAAACCTAACGGCCTCTCATTTCACCAAAAGAGCAGACTTAAAAGCCCATTTATTACTGGTCCAACTGAAAAGATAATTATTACTTCCTGTTTATTATCTGCAGGCCAACCTCTGCCCAGGTGTTCCATTATCTCTAACAACATGCAGACACGTCCATTCTATACCTTTGTCGTTAATACTGAGCACATGATGAAAAATCAATGGACGTTTAGGTGAATAAACAGCTGGAATGAGTGAGACTAAACTATTCCTCTCCTACCTCTGACATAAATCTATAAAGGAATGTGTAACCCTGTAATACGTGTTCTCCGTTTGATATTAAGAATTTACTGTTAAAACTATAGGAAGCTATTATAAAAAAAAGAACTGTAAAACAGGAATAATTGCATGTGAAAATAATTATAACTTTATAAATTCATCTAAGATAGTGATTAACAAAAGGACCCGGATAAGATTTTAAAGACTGACTGAGGAGACCATAATGAGAAATTATTGTATGACAGGGAGTAAATTATTAAGAAAAATGAATATTATGAAAGAAAACCTGAGAGCCATGAAACAGAATAAAACCAAGACATGTAAACTCTCCATGAGAAGCCCAGGTGAGGATGGAGTGGTAATCAAAGACTTGACGAAAGAACAGTTGTCTGAGGTAGAAATGTACTCAGATTTCCAAATTGCAAGGGCTCATTGAGTGTAGGGCAGATCTGAAAGGAAAAGAAGATCATATATCCTAGGAAAATTTGTAATTTTAAGGATGAAGAGGAAATCAACAAGCTTTCAAATAGAGAAAATAAATTATGAACAAAGGAAGAAGATCAAATTAACATTGGGGATATTACCTCTGGAAACAGAAGTTGGTTCTAAGGCGTGAGACGCTAATATCACAAAAACCTTTTCGTGTACAGCCCTGGCTTTTGGACTGGAAATGGAAATATGAGAAAAACTGTGAGCAAAGTGTTGGAAATTGTAGAGGAAAAATACTTAGGAATTTGTCATATGAAACGTCAAAGTGGGGAACCATGTCACGTGGCTGAGAAATCATTCCAATTCTGTCATCTGCAGTAACTTGGAAAGATGGGAAATAGACCTACTTTTGGAGTCGACTATTGAGATCTCCAGCCAAAATATTGGAAAAGCTTGACCTCAGATTTATATTGGAAAGTTTGAAAAGGAAGAGATGAATGAAATAAGGAACTGGATGGTTTGTAGTTAGAATTTAGAGGGGACACATAGACACCTGCTCTTGTGGGATTGGAAAATAAAGCTGTTTCTCATCTTTCGTCTCTGTCCAGCCAGCAAAGGGCTCTTGAAATCATATATACAACGTGGGGCACAGGTCAAATCAATTGTATGGCAGTGAGAACCTTTGTTACGATCTCTGAGAGGTTTGAGGCAGCACCTACCAGATACTTTCAGCTCGACAAAGGCCATGAAAGGATCATCCCCTAACAGCCTGATGTGTCCAAAAGAGCACAGATAGAGCAGTTTACCTGGGAAAGAATTGTGAGTTCGTCTTTTTTCAAGTGGATTGAAATGGAATCAGATACAGAGAAGTCGCAGGTGTTCATGGGTGTCGCATAGGCCCAGGGACCATGAACATGGACTGAAAGGTGATGAAATTACCCGAATAAGAAAGAGCTCTGGGCTCCCAGCTTTTCTCGGGCAGCAATAGACTGAGAAATCGAGCCAGCTGCCAGCATGGACCATTTCTTCAGAAGTAGCTGTTTAAGGTAGTGGGAAAGAAAGGATATCCCAAAGACTGAATTAAGAACTAAGGGGGTTGGTTCCAGGAAAACGGAGACCTGATCAAGGCATCCTCCTTCCTCCTAGAAAGGGAGTTGTGTCAGCATCTGTCCGGCAGGATTTCAGAATTCCTAAGGGCCAGAGACTGTTTCGTACTTTTTGTTCGTCCCCCTTTCAAGGAATCTTTTCAGTTGGGCGTGTTTATTGTGGTTATCCTGTCCCTTCATCGTATGTTTGGAGGGCGGGGGGAAATGACTTGTCTTTTCAGTTCCCCAGTCTCCAGACCATGGACCACCTCCTGACAGTAGGGGATGTATTGTTTTTCAACTTGGCTTTCAGTGACGTCATATTGGTGCCTTGAAACTGGCCATGGCGGGAGCATTTACACCACTGAGATCAGCCGATGCTACAGATTGGGGTTGTTTTCCCCTAGAAAGTTAGTTGTTGATATTTATGAGCACACCACTGTGTCTAGATGAAGAGCCACATCTGGTCCTGATGAAGACTATAAGGTCTTCAACTTTAAGCCTGATGCAGTGATTGAATGAGACTTTTGAATGTCTTTGGAGTGTATTTTTACATGAGAGAAAGTGAATAATTGAAGCGAGAGGGTGGGTGATGGTAGATCAATGGCATCGACAGCCATAATTAATGGCCTCCTTGCCTCTTGCCCTTTTCAGTATGAGCAGTTCCTCCCATCCCAGATGGATTCTATTTTCTCACCCTGTGAATTAGGCTTGGAGGACAGAATGGTGCATGAATATATTTGTGTCACTCTGAGCCTGGTCCCTGGAGGCCTTGTTCCCTTCTGCTTGCTGTCATGCGGGTTCTTCTAGCTTTCATTTGGACCTCTGCCTGTACTCTGATAACCTTCCAGATGGGTCTGCTGCAGGATGAGAGTTCACATGGAGCAGCACTGGGTCGTCTTGGTTGGGGCCGCCCTAGAGTACTCTTCCCAGTGACCAGCCAGCTAGGGCAGAGATGTACGACTGAGCCCAGAAATGGTCAGCCAAGCTGGACCAGAAGCACAGAACAAGCTAACCTATAGAATTCTAAATGTATGAGATAACAAAGTGAACATTCTTTGATTATTGAGTTAGTCTAGCCAGAACTGGAAAATCACTGGTGCATTATAATTTTTCTATCTTGAGATACAAGACTAATTTTGTAGGGACTTACAAGTGGTTTTGTAAGCTATATATATCTATACACACACACATATATAGTATATAGTAGTACATATATATAGTATATATAAGCTATGTATTTATATATACAGTAAGCTATCAAATACATACATATATATATTTCTTTATATCTGGGGGAAAGTTAACTTACTAATAACCATATAATATGCTAGTTGTCCTTCTACATATTTTAAGAAACAGCAATGATAAAAGTTCACATTAAAGCATTTTTAGATTTGCCTGAACAAAACATTTGGGGAAGAACTGGGCAGCCTTCCCCGAGCTTTGTCTCACTTTGATCTATCGGCAGTTATAGATCCAACTGTTTACCTGTCTTATATCAGTTATTCTAAGAGAATAATGATGTTATTTCTACACAAAGCACAGAAATATCATTAGCTTAAATTTAGAGAAACTGTTCTAATATATCAAATGATTTAGGGTGGTGTCTTTTTGAAAATAAAAACTAAAAAAAGCTACAACTACCACCAACACAGATAATTATCCCAAGTAGTAATTCCACTATCTGAATGTTTTGTTTAACAATGAATTAACAGTGCACTTTTCAAAACTAGTTCCCCAGTCTTTAATGTATTTTAATGTAATTTTAATGTCTATTACTAATTTCACTCATTTTGTGTAAAATTGTGATCTTTTTAATGAATTCATAGTCTAATTCAGATGATTTTCAGGAAAAGAGAAAATATTATGTACCAACTTTGAATGTTTTGGAATTTTTATAATGACTAGGTTTAAATGTTATGAGAGAAAACTCAATAATTAAAAAAGATTACTTTTTATGATTTTGCATTCTTTATCAATTAACTAGTAAATTAAAACTCTTTTAAACTTATCTATCTGTTCCCTTTTTAGCAAACAATAGCAAAGAAAAATAAAACATAAAATCCATAGATACATAAATTATGAGTTTGACATGGTATGGAGAGTGAGGATGACATTATGGAATGGGACAATTTCACCCTTGCTATTGCATAAATTAATGATTTTAAACTACTTTTAGGAAAATTGAAGAGTACGTAAGAAAAATTTCACTCCGTTACAGATTTTTTAACCTCAGATTAACAGTGTACTATGAGAAAAGAGTCCAATATAAGAAAAGGAAAAATAAAATAATAAAATTATGCAAAATAAAATGAATTACATGCAATAGAAAACATAAAACAAGAATTTGAATGAAATCCCTCACAGATAATTCACAATAGATTATTAGTATATTAGTAATATGGAGTTCAGAAGAGATTTTTAAAAAATGAGATGACAAAATAGCTTAAAGATTCAAACTCAAGACCTGAGGAACATTGTTACAGAACTAACCTACAAAATAGCAAGATGTCAAAGATAAAGGGAGAAATCCCTAGACAAACAGGTGGGAGGAGACAGTCATCTACAAGCCAAGGAGAGAGACCTCAGGAGAAATCACCTTGATCTTGGACTTCTGGCCTCCAGAACTGTGAAAAAACAAATTTCTGTTGTTTAAGCCCCCAGTTTATGGTATGTGCCACACAGCCCAAGATGACTAACACACTGCCCAAACTTACAGTGTGCTCCAGGATGCTGGCATGCAGGAGGGTAGTCAGTTTCAGGTCAGACATTTCACAGCAGCATTCTGTGCCCAAAGACAAAGGGTCTGTATCCATATAGTTCTCAGGAATAAAAGTGTGACCATGCAAGAACAGTACATGCTGCTAGGTTTCCATTCAGGCACAACATCTCAACAAAGAAGACAGCTATGCTCAACCGTACATGGTCATAGGCAAGAGGCATTAATGGTGACCTGAAGCATCAGCTCAGAGACAAAATCCGGGGAGTTAAGAAGGAAGATGAAAAATTCAGACGCGAATGGAGAAACTGCGATAAACAGAGTAATGTTGAGCATGAAAATATAAAGCTGTTCTAAATAATTAAGAACGTTTTGGTCACAGAAGGAACAGATAATATAATTGTTGACAAAGTAAGCAAAATAATAAAACCAACAAAAATAGCAGGAATTGCGGAGAGCAGGACAAAGGGTCAAGGATTGAATTTCCTTTCTTTCATAACAAAATAACACATGGTAGTAAAACAAGGAACAAGAATCACACATTTGCTCTGCTCTCTTTATGTTTTTTCTTTTATTTCTTTCTATCTGTAGAATGGTCACTCAGGACATATGCTCTTATGAAGAAACTTTTCCCTGAAGTTCAATTATCCTTTCAGTTTAACTTAACTTTAACCCTAATGTGGAATTCAAATAAAATTAAATTAAGATATCAAAATACTACATAGACCCCAATTCCCTTTACTGGTGAAGTATGGCTCTCTCAACTATCCTTCAGTTTTTATTTACACAGACTCAAACAACACACAGAGAATTGCTTGATTAATAATTACCTGATAAAAATTATACAACTGGTGCTAGAATTTGGGATGATTTATTTTCTTGCTTATATTTTGTGCCTTGCTTGAATCTCCACAATGAGTTTATGTCCTTTATTTAAAAAATAATCATTACTATTCCATTAAAAATTAGGTAGCAGTTATTATTAAGCATGCAAGCTTAAAGTCAGTTATTTGAAAACAAAGTCTTTTTTTTTGGCTTTTTGTAGTTAGTGTGTCATGGAGTCTTTCTCTTTCTTTCCTCTTTTTATTTGTTGGTGGTTCTTACTCTTGTTACATCTGTGTCGAAGAACTATGGTGACATCAGGAGACATTATAAATACTGTTTGTGAAGTGAAGACAGCTGTGCTGAGTGACCGCCACACCTTTCTGCCTATTCATTCTAAGTTTTCAACATGAATTACCCACACTTTCTTTTCTTAAGTTCTGTTTCTGTGGCAACATTTCCTTCTAGCTTGCCATCTATATGCCACTTATTATTCTATTATCTACATTTACTTATTACCTGTCATTTTTTTAACATCAGCCCATTACTTCTTTTTGCGTTCTATCTTACCTACTTCTGGTTTCAGGTTTTGAAGAATTTGACTTTCACCAAAAACTCCAGAGTCAATATTTATAACTATAGGACACAAGCTTCACCTTTTAGATCCATCTCCACTTCCTTCGCCAACGTCTTCATTAATGAAAAATTTATCGTAACCTTTCACTTTGCTTCAGTTTAATCTAACTTGTTTCTAGCTCAGTCTATTCTTAGTTGTTTTTGAAAGAATCAACACATAACACCAGCACAATGCTTCAAGTCACCGTTACTAAGAAACACAACTCTTGATTTCATATGGTTCAATTCTTCACTCCAAGAGAAATTATTTTCTGCTGAGCACTCTTTTCTTTTCCAGGAGTAGGGTTTTTAATTCTTTTTCCTCTAACAACTTGAAGAAAAAAAGAAAAACAGCTCATCATCTCTGACACTTTTCTAGCATTTCTAGTGAAGGCATATGATGCTGTCAGTTTATTTCTAATTAACCTCCCACAGTCTGTGTCTGAGTAAATGGTTTAGCGTGACTCATGATCTTGAACTTTTATGGGGGTTAGATTGTTTTGAACCATAACTACATATGCTAAATATAGTTAAAACGTTCAGCGCATCCATGACAGATTCAAACATAAACACCATTTTCATACTGTTATCAGATGGTAAATGAATGCTTTGAAGAAGCATGAGAACCCAGTTCCAAGGAGATTTAGAGAGGGTAATAAGTGGTACATGTCAGTATGCTTAGAGCCTCAGATGGATCCCAACACATTGGGTATCTGTGGAACAGACAGAGGTGAGGATCCCAGGGAACAAAAAATGAGAGCACTCCAAATTCTGTGGCTTCATCAGTGCACTGGCTCACTTTAAAATAGTTATCAGAAGTAAAGACTATAGAGTAGAGGCACTCTGCAAGACCTCTGCATTCTCCTGCCCTAATACATTTGTGCATTTCACCCTTCTCATAATGAAAAGAAAACATCTTTCAGGCACAGTTAATATTCTTTTCAAAGATTGACAAAGTCTGTCAAGATGCTGTTATGTCCTGTGTAAGATGAGAATTCGTGGAATAGGAAGGGCGCATCTGATGACCTGAATTTATAATCTCTTTTTATCATACTTAGTTTGGACCACCTATTCGGGGCAAAAAAAAAAAAAATCAGAAAAATGCTAGGTTTGGGACACAATCATGAATGAGAGGCAACATCTTTCTTCAGGAAATGATGAGCCCCTCCTGTTCGTTCTGTGCTCACAGGACAGATTCAGAAGTCGGCACATAATTTCCTACTGCAAGACTGCACATGTTTTCAGCATCTCCACTTCCTCCCCACTTTGTTATCACGCACTGTTTGTGGGATGGTTCGTAGTGTTTTCATGGTATTCTTACACATACAGTAATTTAAAGATATTAATAGCAGTTTGAGGGAATTGGGGAAAAAAGAGTCACAGATTTATTTGCAAGAATTTGAGTGAAATTATTCCATTATTACAAATTCAATTAGTGTTATTATGTAATTTATGCCAAATTCATCAAATCTAATCTTTTACTACATATCTGAGCAAACCACAAAGATAAAAGTTTGTTGGTTCCTCTGGACACATTATGTGTCACATTTCATTTGGCTGGATCTGCCTGGTCTATAGCTCAATTTTAGGAGGTGTCCATTATAAACTATACAATTCCCTCCTATTTGGGAAAACTTTATCAGGGGATTATTAATGCAATTTTCGCTGTAATAACACCTTCAGATCTGGCACAGCATAGACTTTCTGTGTGTATTAATGCTAATAAAGAATACGCATTATAGTGGTGCTACATTAGTGAACATAAAACGCCCCATTGGGCTGTAAAAAAGGAGCCCAGTACAAACGTGACATTTACTTAATTTTAGAGGCATGAACGGTGATGCTACAATTATGTTATGAGCTGCAGAAGTGTCATTAAAGTTCACATTATTAAGACGGCCTGTCTGCCCACCTTTGGATGCTTGCTCTGTCCTTTTAGAAAGGGTTTCTGCTGTAGAGTCAAGAGCTTTGGATGCAGCTGTGAGTCCAGGGCCCGGGGCTTTGGGGGAAATGATGGAATTTGGCGTCTGCTCTCTGGAATCTGAGGCTGTGGATGTCCCCTGGGAAAGCGAGGGTCCTCCTAAGACGTATTCACTAACCGTACATCTCCTTGTCCATATTTCCAGTGGCCTCATTCTGTATCGTTCTTACCCGGTAAGCGTCGACTGTTTGTCTGTATGTGGTTTTATTTGTTTTTGTTCTGTTTTATTTTTACTTTGAGAATTTTTTCCTTTGCTTTTCTATCTGCCACACATAATTTTATGATGCAGATAATAATCAAAGGACTTGTCGTTATTTTGAATATGGCATCTCATGGCAACTGGATATACACTGAGTATCTTCTCTTGAAGTGTTATCAAAGTTACTAGAAAGTATAATCAGCTCCCTTTTTTTCTGTCTATGGCTAGAAAAATTACAATCTTTTCTTTGAGAATTTTTCAATGAGTAATTATTGGAAGTAGAGTAAATATTGCAGTATATAGCCTGCACATATATCCACTATGTGATTGCTCAAAATTCTTTACATTAAAATTAGCAGTCATTGGTCATATCAAAATTTCTGAATTAGCACGAAGGATTTATTTTTATTTTTTGTTTTTACTGTGGATTAGATACATTCTGAAATAAGATTCTTCTCATATTTTTCTCTTATTTGGTCCTTTTAGGTGATAATACCTTGTGTTTATGTTAATAGATTCTATGGTTTTATTATTATTATTTTGGTGAGGAAGATTGGCCCTGAGATAACATCTGTGCCAATCTTCCTCTATCTTATATGTGGGATGCCACCACAGCATGGCTTGATAAGGTGTATAGGTCCCTGCCCAGGATTGGAACCCATGAACCCCAGGCCACTGAAGCAGAGTACACAAACCCAACCACTACACCACTGAGCCAGCCCGTCAGATAATTTATTTTTCATAATACTGAGAAATAGGTCAATATTATCATACATTTGGTTGATTTTCTACATTGATAGGAAGGAAACTTTACTGCATTAGACCAATATAATTAAGTTTAGACTAAAAGTGTGAACAATAGGAGATATATAACATATATGATATTAATAGATATATATAAAGATAAAATATATAGTGTATATTATATATACTTTTTTCATGTAAATTGAAATTTATACAGGAAGTATATATTCTCGATTCATATTTTATTAACTTGGAAGTTTTCTTGAAGTAACTGAGGATTTTTAATGTTCATTAAAAACCCTAATAATGAAGAATATAAGACACCCCAGAAAATCAATATTTGAGTGCTGCCTTAGCTATTTTTAGACAGTATTAATTTTATATGTCTCATTAATAAATGGATTCATTACATAATAACCATAATACATGTTACCTTAAATTTTGAAAAGTTTTTCTTTATTCCCTATCAATACATTATATATAATATATGGGATCTTGGTGGATAATGAAGTTTTGACCTCAAAACAACCTAAAAGTTACAAATGCATTTGCCTTTCCTCAGCATATACAGTTATTATTAACAGATGATAACTTCAGCATCTTAAAGTATGAGACATTGAGATGATATAGTTTCTAACACTGCATTTGTTTCTTTCCTCGTAAGGAGCAGAAAACGTTGAGTGAGATGTGGAACTGAGCAAGGCAGCTAATTAAATGTGTCTTAACCCCTTACTTTCCGAGGTGAGCCCTTCATTTCCATGTGTTTTCTTTCTGACATCTGATCAGCTCTCTCACGGTGATGAGAACTATGAATTGGCTTTCATCACCCAGAGGAAGCACAATTCAATCTGGACAAGTGTTTATCGATGGCCCATTGGGAATGAGCACTTCACTAGACACAGCAAGAATAAAACAACAAAGTACTCAATCTTTTGTCCTTGAGGAGTAAGACGTAATTCCATTAAACAAAAAGTGGGTATAATTCGGGATAAGGCTCATTCTGCATGTCAGACAATGAGCGATCACAGCAGAGAGAGCCTCGTACGGACCCAGGAGGACAGTTTAGTGAGTCTCTGCAGATCTCCTTCCAGTGATCTTGTCAACTCAATTAGAATGTCATGATCCGGCACTTAGACAACTAATAACTTACCAAACTATAGTCAAGTATGGTCTCATTACTTCAACCTAACCATAGGTGTGTCTATCCATATTTATACGTCTGTATTTGCATGGATATCTACATTTATATCTGTATCTATGTATCTACATCTATATGTATAGCATCTATCTGTCATCTATCTTTCTCTGTATAGATGTAGATACACACATTTTGTATTTGCAGCAACATTAAAATGTTTATTGAGTCCAAAAATGCACACACTATCTTTTACTAGCTCCGTTATTTCCACAATTTCTTTGTGAATCTTGGAGTGCCCACCTCTAAAATTCTAAATAATACCTTTATACATAGGCTAGCCACACAGCCCAGCTTCTGCCTATTGTCCTGACATCTTTTCTGGTTTAGAATTTGCTCCATTTTATTATTATTTTTTAATTTCAACAACGTGATGTTTTAAATTTTATCAAAATAAGGCAGATAGGATAGGTATGTGGATTTCTACTTTGTGGTTCTAGTTTCTGCTGTGAAGAGGGATCTTACTCTTAATTTTGGTTCAATCTGAAAAATCACTACCGGAGTCCCATCTCCCCTCTCCCGAGATGCTACATTAACTTTTTGGGCTGCAGCTCTTCCTGCTGGTCACGCCCTGTGCTTGATCTATGTGGAAGCCTGTGAAATGCATGCAGAGGCGCATAGTAAACCAGGAAATTATGGGTTAACTGCTCTAAAAATAGGTGGGCAAGTATAGGCATAGCTAGTCTTACCATACAGTGCATACAAAATAACCTGACATTCTCAATACAGCAGAACTGCCATTTATTATATGGTATAAATCTACAACAATATATTTAATAAGCCTTTTGGGCAGCAATGAGCTAAAAATGAAAGAATATGTTTAGTGAAAAATTAAACACTAAATATCTTCTCCTAAAAAACAAACACATACACACAGAAGATAATTATGCACCCTGCAAAAAATATTTTTTGGCAATTACCATCCACCTTTGTGTACAGTGACCACATGGAACTCAAAAGACATAAATCTGCTGAAGATGTACCAGGATTGACTTCAAAAGTCATCCGTTCTTTTAAGGACTCTGCATTCAAAGATGATGATTTAACATATGCACTTGCAGAAGAGGTGTAGGTACCATCAAGCAACATCTCTGTAAAGCTTAGCTATTCCTATCTTTTTGAGAATTCCTTTAGCCTATTAGTTGACTAAGGACCTGATATGGTCCTATGTAACTCCTAATATTTCTTGTAAATTTCTCCTGGGTTCTTTCAGGGTGCTTGGTAACCACCTCTGTTGAAGACCTCTTGACGTGTACTCTGTCTGATCTGTCTGTTCTTCTGTTTCATCTCATTCCCAGCTTGACGTCAACCACCTTCTGGCTGGCAGAAGTTTATTTCCACTCTAGTTCTGTTTGCTATTATAAATGTGTCTGTTTATTTTCTGTACATTTGTTTCCATGGAATTTCATGAAGTTTGAGAGAATAATCTTCGAGTTCAATCAATTATCCTGGATTGGAAGCCTATCTATGTATATTTTTTTTAATTTAAACGTCTTGGGTACAATATACACAGTGAAGTGCAAAAATCTTAATTGTACAGCTGGATGGATTGGTTCCACATATAAATCCAAGTAACCACTACCCAGATCATGATACAGATCATTTCCAGAACCTCAGGGACCCCTTTGTGCCCCTTCACATAGGAAACCACTCCTCTGACTTACCATAAGGGCAAGGGAGAGGAAGAAATTTTCTATTAGCTCCCATCTGTCATTTGCTAGGGCTGCTTCTTGGGGCTATAACTCTCTGGAACTCTTGGCAGGCCAAGGATTTCTTGCAGCCAGAGAAATCCCCCAGGCAGGGTTGCAGGTGATTGTGGGAAGATTGGAGCCAACAGCTTGCACGGGACCAATGAGATCTGAAGGCACACAGCAAAGCATTGACACGGATGGCTGGGGTCCACCCATGCGTTGCCAAGACCCAGGCTTGCCCCACATAATATGCACTCTGTCTTGTGACAGATTCTTTAAGGAGGTGAAAGTTGTGATTATTTGAGGAAAAAAAAAGAGGACAGAAAGACGAGTGTGACAAAACACACACCTCCAGCTGAACTGGCTCCATAATTTATGTCCATATCCATCATCATTCGTCTACACCATTCGAGACTCCCTCACTCTCAGGCAGTGTTTGTTGGTGCTGGTCTGGGTGGCTTGGCCAGTGGGATCTGTCAGAACTTCATGCTGTGGGGTGTGAGTCACTGGTTACTGGCCAAGCCAGCCTGTGGGGGTCAAGTGACAGTGATCTCGGAAGTGGAAGAATTCAGAGTAAGGATCCTCGAGGACCCTTCTTGTCCCCATTACGTAGCAGAAAGCCTCGCTCCTCACAAGTTTCAGGGTCAGTTTCCCTCACTGTGTTGTAACTCCTTTTTGAGAGTGTTTACAGCTTTTGGAAAATCTTTGGACTCTGAACCATAGCAAAAGAGAAAAAAGAGATCACAAACGTCAAATTCCTGCCCTGTCACCCTGAGGACTAACGCGGATGTCTTTAATCTCCTTGGTATGTTCTCAATATTTGAAGGGAATTTTTCGAACCCTCGGATTATATTTTTTCAGCACTATTTTACAAATGCCTTTTCTATGAATAATAGATTGTTGTAGAAGGATAAAGTTAAGGCACTTTGTCACTCAGTAATGACACAAAGGACAGGGGATTTAGGAAAATACGTGCATTCAAGGCCAAGAAAAACCCACGGGACCTCGTGGCTCCTGTGTCCCGTGGTCAGACACTTTGTGCTGCTACTGCAATTGATACTGACCCTGATATGTTTCCCAACATTAAACCCAGCATATATGGGGTTAAGACCAAAGCACTCTTTCCCTGCTTATTCTCTGGCTTCCTGGATCCAGAATCCACTAATCCTCCGTGAAGACAGACACCGCCAAGATCAAGCACCTGGATCATCTCCCCCCCACAAAGAGATACATGCTGGTGGGAAAGCTGCTGACCAGCAAGGTCACGGGCTCCCTCCTCTCTGCAAGTGTCTCAAGGCCAAATACAGGCTAGTGGGAAAGCTCCGAACCAGCAAGGCCATATGCTCCCCCTCCCCTACATAAAACCCCAAATAAAAACCCTTCCTTTTAGCTTTTTGGGGAGTTTGCGATTTCAGCATTAGCTGCCCTCTCTCCTTGCCCAGTGCTGTGCAATAATAAAGTTCCTACTTTCTTCCACTGCACCCGGTGTCAGAGATTGGCTTGCTGCGCAATGGGTGAGCGAACTCACTTCAGGTTCGATATCACAATTGCCAATAATTTTAATCGGTGGGATTCGAACACACACCAGCCTGCAACGATCCGTTGGCAGGCAGAGCTTCAGGTTTAGTGGAGTGTCTGTTGTGTTCTCTTCTTGAAGAGTTCATTCCCCAGAAGCAGGATGCCTCACCCATCAGAGCTTCATGTCGCAGCCACAGGAAGCACAGACTCCCCAACAGATCACTGGGATTCTGATGAGAGAGGCCATCCTACCTCTGCTGTAGCCATCTGTTCAGTCAGGGACGCAGCATAATACAGTGCCCATTGGTTCAAAATGCATAGTGCGACTTGAAGAACCGTGCCCAGGCCTCTTGTCGTGCCCAAGGAGTGGCCTTCTGAACATCTGTCATTCTAAAAGACTTACACAGAAACCTCCGAAACAGAAACGACCCCAAAGATTAGGAAGTTGGAGCCCTTTCCAATCTGGGCAAAATGTCTTCAGGAGTCCAGGAGAAGGTGCAGAGGCAGGAAAGCTGAGAAAGGAGGCAGGTGCGCGTCCCCGGGGGCCTTCCCCTTCTCGGACCCCTCCACTGCAGCAGCCGACGGAAGCCACCTGAGCTGAGGGCACGATGAGGGGCCCAGGGGCCTCCACTCCCCTGTCTGTCCCATTGTGGGGTGTATTAGAGGCTTTATTCTACAGACCCATCCATGGACACTGCTTGTTTCTGGTCTTGGTAATTAATAGAACACAGCAATACACGATCATGTGCATACATCATTTTGCACGTGTGCACAAATTTCTGCAGGATAAGTTCCCTTAAATGGGAATTACTGTGTTCTTACTCTTGCTTGCTTTTCTTTTCTCTTTAAATAATAGTAGTAAAGTAGAAAGCCTGCTTTGTCTCTGACTTTCCCGGAAGTGCTTCAAGTTTTAATTCTTGAGGTTTCATAGTATTATTTGGATTGAAACAAATGTATTTCATTCTAAGTTATATCCACAAACTCCTTTTGGCAGTATTTTCTTTAACAAAGTACAGTCACTAAATTTTATCAAGCGCATTTTCAGCATCATGTGATATTTTTCTCCTTGGTTCTGTTAATGTGAGGAATTCTGTTACTATCAGATTATCTTTTCATTACTGTGTAAATCTCACTTGGTAGTGATGCAGTATTCCTTTGAGGTAATACTGGCTGCTGAATGCTAATATTTCACATACGTTTCCAGCACTGAGGTTTACTATGGAAATTGTTGCAATTTTATTTTATTGTGCGTATTTTATTGTTGTGTTTTTATGTTGCAAACTTCTTGAAAACAATTGTAACATTTTCCATCTTTGCGCTGCTTTAGATTCCTGCAGTCATAGTTTGATAGGATTCCTCTGTGACGTAACAGGTGTGAGCTTTTTGTGGGGAAGGTCGCACTTTGATAAACACTCAGTTTCTTTTGTTGCAACAGATTCAGTTACACATAGTATCTCTTCATGGATCAGTGTTGGAAAGCGTTTTTCCAAGAGGATAACTTCATAAGGTTTTAATATTGAACGTATACTTTTGCAAAGTACCTTTTGTATTTTAAAGTTTCTCATTTCTGAAGTTATACCCGCTTACGATTATTTTGGCTATCTTTTTCTTGATTACTTAAACTGATGGTTTACATGCTCATAAAAAAAGTTTTGAGAACCACATGTTTTGATTAATATATTTGATCTTCTGTTCTTCTGTGTTCTGCTTGTATTTTTACTAATTGCTTGCTTCTGTGTGTCTTTAGTTTACTTTAGTAAACTTTTTTCAATCATTTTTAGTGAGTACTTAAGTAATTTTTAATTCTTATTTCTTGTATTTTTCCCTTTGGCCAAAGAGTGGAAAATAGTGTTTTTATTTGATTACGATCTTATTT
Organism: Equus quagga; assembly: GCF_021613505.1. Taxonomy (NCBI): domain Eukaryota; kingdom Metazoa; phylum Chordata; class Mammalia; order Perissodactyla; family Equidae; genus Equus; species Equus quagga. The sequence goes on along the minus strand of NC_060278.1, from coordinate 30,336,772 downwards.
TTCTGTGGAGTGGGAAATACTGAGTTTTTTAATGGCTTGATATATGGTCAGTTTCCATAAATTTTCCATGAGTTCTTAAAACAAAAAGTGTGCACTAGAACATGCAGAATTCTATATACCTAAATCTATATCTGTCTTTCATCCATCTATCTATCTCCATAAGATGGAGCTTCGTCCACCTGTCTATCTCCATAAGATGGAGCTTCATGCGCTCTTAAGTCTCCCAAATTCTTATTTCCTTTTGTTCACTTCATATCTTAATATTAGTGCGCTTTTGTCTAGGTTTTCCTAGTTATTCCTATAACCTTTACTTTATGAATGCCAGTGCTATGCTTTTTTACGCATGGACATTCAAGGGCACCCTCTGTTCACAGTGACCTGTACGTGTACTGAGCTCTAGTACCCTCCCTGTTTTCTTGCAATGCTTTTGAGTCTGCTTTCACATTTGTCTGAAAAGAACAACACACATCGGGTTTACTTTCGTTTGCCTCGTAAAGTTTGCCCATCATTTTACTCTTGAGAAATTAAAATAACTGGAATTAGCCGTGTGTGGTTTGCTTCTCATATAGAATCTACTTGGGTTTTGCTTTGGGATCCACACTTCTCTTATTACTTCTCTTATTACTCGAATTAAGTGCATTTTCACTGTCGACATGTTCTAAATCCTGCCACATATTTTATTATATTTTCTGAAGCTAAGGCAGAAGAGAGGGACGATAAATTTTAGAATCTTTAATAATGCTTTCATTTTTTAAATTTGTCAATTTCTATCTTTAAGTGTATGCTAGTGTTATTCTTTTATACCTTATATGACGCCTTCAGCTACTCTTTGCTTAGACCTTATCAATAAATTTTTCTAAAATGAGCAGCAATAAAATTAGGTGACTTCTTCTTTTCACCTCTCTCCTTTCCTCTTTGAAACTCAGTTTGTTGTTTGACTTTATATGCTTAACTTGATCAAAGTTCTCTGTTTGCTGCGGTCTGTCCACATTCTTCATTTCCATCCTCAGCTCACATACTCTGCTGCTTGTTTCTTGTTCTCCTTCTGTTTTTTCCCTAAGATCCCTCGGTTCTCAGGTTCTCATTTCGCTTCCCCTGGTTGAGTGCTATACTCTGAGGATAAGAGCAAAACAGAAATAGATCCACTCTAAGCACGCCTGGACCACTTGAGTCCCCAGCAGTGTAACTGCCTACGAGAAAGATCACCAGACATGGAACAATGTAGACTTTCTACGCTGTATTGTCCACACTGTGGGGCAAACAGGAAACAATTACTAGACACGCAAGGAAGCGGTGAGCAAGGAAGGACGTCACAATAACTAGGATGAATATGTTTTGAAAGGTAAAAGAACGAGTTGACAAAAGGAATAAAAAGTTGGCGTATTTCAATGGGAATGTATTTATTTGATTTCTTTTGCTTTATTCTAGCGGAATTCTCCATACCATCTTCAAATTCAATAATTTCTGCTTTGTGGGTGCTTAAATGTACTTTATTTGTTGAGTTAATGTTAATGTTTCCATCTACATTTTTTACTTTCTTAGATTTCTAAACTATTATTTTTCATTGTCTTCTTCATTTCTTTCTGCCATTCTGTTGGTTTGATTTGTGTTATAATTTGCTGGGTTTGTTTAGCTCAAGGTATTTTACATCTTTTGATACACCATTTTCAAATCACTCAACTGTTATTGTTATTTTTGTTAAACCCAGTGAAATTTTCTCTCTCTCTCTGTCTCGCCCCTTCCCTTTGACTTTCGTTTCTCTATGCTCTTTGTTCCTTCTCCGGAAGTTTTTATTTTTCGTTTTCTCCCCACACTTCTCATGTTCCACAGTCCACAACTGGGTCTTAAAAAGCACTTCATGGTCTGGGGAAAGTGTGTGGATATTTCACATGCAGCCCCAGGTCCTGACTCAAAAGCTCTGGGGACTTTCTTTCGCCTTGGAGGGCATAATGCTTCCTAAAGATAGGTTTCATTTTAATTTGTCATTTCTAATGTTTGTTTGCAACAGAAGATCACCTTGGAACATGAAACTATAATGCCATCCTGACTGGAAGTTATAGGATTCTTTTTGAGTTAAAAATAAATGAAGGACAGAGAAGGTGCTGACCTCAGGAACTTTGGAAATTAGTGGAAACAGTAAAATGAAAGGCAAAAGGAACCATACAGAATGACTGTGCTCTCGTTGATAAAGTTGTTTCTCACAAAGTTTGGGTTAATGATTCTGCTTGTTAATTACAGGTCTACTGGAACTAGGTAAGCAGTTAAATGGATGATGAATGGGAGGAGTCAGGCTTCTCATTATTGGAGTAGGAGCAGGAATTCATAGATAAGCCAGGGGAAGAGGTAGAATGGTCTACAGGATGATGGCTTAGAGCTGGAGACATCAGGATGGACTCATGTTGAGCTTAATATAGACCGTCATGGTTACATAGAGAAACATTTATAGATATATGTATCATTTATAATATCATTAATATACACACAAATAAACCCTTGCTTTGTCAGATGAGAGAACCTAGAGGCACTGACACCCCAGTTTGGACAAGCACACCTAGTACCTGGATCTGGGTTTCTAATACCATTCTCTAATAAACCAGTCAAGGCTCCTTTAATAAATGGCTGATTCGAGGGCTGGAGCAAGAAATATACAAGATGCACCTGGAGCATCTCGTGGAAGAAAGTAAGGAAGTGCTAAACATTCACACACACACACACACATCTATGGGTATGTCAAAAGGATACGGAGCCAATGGAAAGAGCTCCCAATGGCCAAAGCAGGAATAATTTAAGCTGAATAAATAAATAAAAGGAGGATAAGAGATTAAATCTCTTATGCAAAAATAATCTAAATAACGCACTCTACTCTCAAGGAGGGAGAGCACAACTCCTCATTCCTGAAGTGTGAGCCGTGCACAGGGTCTTTCTTCCAAAGAGTACATGATACTAAGAGAGTGGGGGAAGAGTAACTCTGTGGTGCAGAAACTCGACAAATCCCAGCTAAGCCAGGTGGTCAAGGTCAGCGTCAACAGTGATAAATCACATTGGTAGTATGTGCCCTGGATAAAATATGATGGAAATGGTGGCTGGCCCGGCGGCACAGTGGTTATGTTCGAACACTCCACTTTGGCAGCACAGAGTTCAAGGATTTGGATCCCAGGTACAGACCTGCTCACCTCTCATCAAGTCACACTGTGGCAGCATCCCACATAAAAAGTAGAGGAAGATTGGCACCAATGTTAGCTCAGTGACAATCTTCCTCAAGAAAAAAAAAAGATGGAAATGGTGCTTGATCTCTGTGGTCTTTCTACCCCGTAACAAAACAAGCAAAACAAAGAAAGAACAGTCTAATCATGAAGAAAAAAATCAGGCAAATTCCAACAGAAAGACATTCTACAGAATGCCTCTGCAGCATTCCTCAAGACTGTCGAGGTCATCAAAAACAAAGAAAGTCTGAGAAATTGTCCTAGCCAAGAGGAGCCTAAGGAGACATGGGACCTAAATGTCATGTGGTGTCCTAGACGGGATCTGGGGCAGGCAAAGGGCATTAGGGAAAAACTAAGGTATCTGAATAAAGCATGGACTTTAGTGAATAACAATGGTCCAATATCGGTTCATTAATTCTGGCAATCGTACCGTATTAAAGTAAGATGCTAACAGTAGGGGAAACTGGGTGCAGCCTATACGGGAGCTCTCTGTACTACTTTCTCAATTTTTGTGTAAATCTAATGCTGTTCTGAATATCCAGTCTATTTAAAAATAAACAAAAATGAACAAAGTCTGCTCTCTACCTTTGAAAATAGTTTTATATTTCTGAACTAGGCATTTTCTCCTGCATCCCTGGGCAGCTATGTCTAGGGACCCGAGAATATAGTAACAAGGCTCTTTGAGCAGCCTTCTATCTCTAAATTACTAAATCGTTAGTATAGAATTTATTTTTGGAAGTTACATTTAAAAATTTACCAAAATTTCATAAGTTTTATGTTGCATTAAATAATTAAATTCTGTGTTTCTGAGAGGATGTGTTTATCACAGTCCGAGTCGTAGTCACCTCTGTTTTCAGTAGCACTACAAAGGGACCTCATTTCAAGGCTGGGTTAAATATTTGATGCTGTATTCTAGTACTAAACATGCCTTTTTATTATGCCCCTTGTTCTAAACAATGGCGAAATGGGTCAAATTTGAAATCTGTAAAATGGAGTGGCTAACATTGCAGTTTCACTGCTTTTTTTCTGAGAACATTTTTCCCTACATAAAATGACTTGCTTTCCCTTTTCACCTAATGAAAAGCTTCACTCTTCCTCAAGAAGCCCGTTGTCAGAACTCCTCAATAGTAAAGCTCTGTTTATTTTTTTGCCTTTGGCAGGTCATGAAGGATGTCAGCTTGAGTGACTTAGAAAGTTGTGCTCCTAAGAATTCAAAGAAAGTGCCTAGAGGTATGAAGAGAAGAACAGCATCGTGAGGGCAAGAGGAGCCCTCCCTGAAGAATAAATTATTTCTGGGCTCTTTGTCCACAGACAGCTGCAGGCTGACATGGTGTAGCATCACAAAGTATAAACCTCTGATACTGTTAAATGGGGGCCAATGCCACACTTATATTTTCTCTTTTGGAAAGGCATGGCTTTGCTGTAAATTATCAATGGAGTAATCAAATGGGAGTGAAAAACATTGATTAGGATTTGGATAGTCCTGGTTTGACTCCTAATTCTGCTGCTAATTCAGTGTTTCCCTTTCAACAAATTTACTCATATCCCTGAGGCAAGGTTTTCTTATCCATAAAACAGGATAATAATATGTGTTGCTGTAGACTCCATGTTTGTGTCCCCCAGAATTCGTATGCTGAAACCTAACCCCCAAGGTGACGGTGTTAGGATGTGGGGCCTTTGGGAGAGGATCAGATCATGACGGTGGAGGCCCCATGATGATTAGTATCTTTATAAAGAGACCCCAGACAGCTCCCTGGCCCCTTCCACCAGGTGAGGACGTAGCAAGAAGATGAGATCTATGACCCAGGAAGCAGGTTCTTACCAGACACGGAATCCGCCTGCGCCTTGAGCTTGGACTTCAACCTCCAGGACTCAGAAATGAACGAAAGGAATGTCTGTTGTTTAAATCCACACGGTCTGGGTATTCTCTTATAGCAGCCCAAAGGGACTAAGACATGTGTCAGGCCAGATAGTTATGAGAATTGTAGATCATATGTGTGCTAAACGTGCCTCAGAATTAACACACAATTGATGGCTATTTTTGGTGGATTTACTGTTTTGTTCTTTAATATCTATTCCCACTTTCTACTAGTACCTCCTTCTTTTTGGGAAAAAGAGTATGCACGTGATGACTGTGTAGTTTCTGGTACAATCCTCTAACTCAAAAGCTGAAGGAAATTGTGCTTTGTGTCCCTTCTTGCTGAAGGTGGATGTGGGACTAAATGTGGACCGTCAGACGCATCTGGGGAAGAACTGAGAGCAGCAACTGCAGAAGGCGGGTCCGCACAGTGTGAGAGACACTGCCTCCTCAGGCCTGCCCTTGTTCTTCTTGCAGCCTGGTCCTCAGATGCCCTTAATTTTCGCCTTTCCATTCCTGTTTTGAAGATCTCCATCACACCTGTGAGCATCCTTTAACATATTTCCTCTTTGGTTAGTAAAAGTGGGTTTGAGGAATCTTTGTGGGATCTTGAGTCATCCCTCTCCAACTTCAGATGCTTTATATATAAAATTGGGATAACAATATCCTAGATTTATAGAGAGTGTGATCATTAAATTAATTTATGTAAAGAGTAGAGAATATAATTATGTGTCAGCATAGTTATTTAATTGACTAAAAATATTGTGATACTTTGAGAGTTCTGATTTTAATAAAGACTTTTTAGCACCAATGCATGTAAATAAAACTTCAATTAAGAAAAACAAATTTTTAGAACAGGTGTTATATCTAAATCAAGTGTTTTCATGAACACTTTTTTCAACATTGCTACACAGACTTCTGTGAATTTTGTTGGTTGTTTTTCTTCATTATCAAATGCCCAGAATGCTTAGAACATATTTAGAATTGCTTCTGAATCTGACAAGGACCAGGCATTTTTCTCTCTGAACATTTTTACTCAGCCTCTTCAGAACACCGATTTAGCCCACCATACTCTGGCATCACCCAGAACGCTCTGGTTTTTATTAGCAATAAAATAGTTATAGTTCAGCAATTCTAAAATAAATAGCTTGCTACTTTGGTCAAAAATTAATGTAGTCTTGTCCCACCTATTCATGGCAGTGCTGGATTTCAGAGAATGAAAAGAACACAGTGCTCCTCTGTTACGAATAGGCTGTGGGGGAGACTGGCAGGGAAGCTAATTTTTCATCACTATGATGTGCTGGACAAGGCTCAAAGAATTTTCATATTTTACCCTATTTTATTTGTAAGTAAACGTCTTGCAAGTGAGAAATACAAAGCATCCTGAAACAACATGTATAAAGTCAATAAATATAAAATAAAAAAACGTTGCAAGTTGTCAATAAAGTTATGTCTCAGGCAGAATAACTTTTAAAAACTTTATAATACTCTTTTTACACCAAAAATAGAATGGTATTAAGTCAATTGAATGCTTATCATTAAATAAATTATCTTTCAAATATTTCGGTAAATTATGGAGTGACATGTAGATATATTTGTCTTTCAATTATGTTTCCTATGTATGTGCCTATCCTTTCATGATGTAGATTAGTGTAATTAGATATTGCTAGTAAAATAACACAAAAAAACCAGTCTGAATTCAGTTACTGTGCAGGAAATAGTTCTTCCTCAGTCTTTGGTTGGTTGACATAATATGTTTTTGTAGTTTCTCCCATTTACCATATGAAACTTGTGTTTAAGAAGTTGCAAAAATAGAAAATTCGCTGTCCATCCAGGACAAGCCCTGGATAGTTACAAAGAGGGAGTGAGTGATGGAGCTGGTGTCGGGCTTCGCTGGGTCCACACTGGGTACCACAAAGAACTCGGGATGCTGGGAATGCTCAGGTGTGACTTGGAAAGGCAGGTACTCCAAGAAGAGGAACATCAGACATCCTTCCTAAGGAAATAAAGTAAGCTCAACTCCATCTGTGAGCCACTGTGCTATCTTCCCAGCCTGAGGAGCCAACCACCCAACCCCTAGTCCAAAGTGATCTTCAGCCTCCTACAGGGAAAAGGCCCTCCCGTCAGTGACATCAGTGCTCCTCAGAGCATCATAGGGAGATGGCTCCAGGAAATAACCCAACTTACAAGTGGCCACACAAATGTCAAAGCTATTATTATACTACGTATAAGAGAGGGAGAACAATGCATTGCCAAAAGGATTTTATTAAACCCCTGTTATTAAGTTTGTAAAAACATACTGAGGCTGCTCTGAAAATACATTTCTTTTCTTTTCTTTTTGTTTTTGAGGAAAATTAGCCCTGAGATAACTGCTGCCAATCCTCCTCTTTTTGCTGAGGAAGGCTGGCCCTGAGCTAACATCGGTGCCCATCTTCCTCTACTTTATATATGTGGGACGCCTAACACGGCAGGGCTTGCCAAGCGGTGCCATGTCCACAAGGGGAGCCAAACCAGTGAACCCTGGGCTGCCAAAGTGGAACGTGCACACTTAACTGCTGTGCCCCCAGGTCAGCCCCTGAAAGTACATTTAGTGTCAATGCTTAATATTCCAGTCCAGACAAAATACTATAGTATTCATGCAGCATAACTACACATGTTTAAACCAAGAGGTGATGTGTAATTGTTATAGTTTAATGCAATGAAGACAAAGATGCTGTGAACCTCTTCATTTTGCTTACTTTTGTACGTTATCTTCACGAAGGAGGAACAGGAGTATTAACACGGTAAAAGAGCTGACATCTGCAAAAGATGAGCAGAATTGTTAAGTGCAAAAGGGTTATAATTACAAAACCTGAAGAAGTTTGTAGCAATAGCTGAGTCATCCAGCAGAAGTAATGTCAGGGGAGAGGGTAAGTGCAGCATTTCCCATGAGAGTTTCTGTTTAATGTGGCCCCTTAGTCATTGCATGTTGGACAAAAGCAAAAGCAGTTAAAAAGTAGGCATAGACCCTCCAAAGAATGCTAAATATTTCTCTCAGATTATAAATGTTCATGGTACCCTATTTGTCTGGCCCCCTTTTTCATTCATCTTGAATGGCATTGTGCATTCACTGCTGGTCCCGAGGCAAAGCTCAAGTTCTAATGGCACAGGGACCCTCCCCGCCACCACTATTTTTTCTCTGTGATGAGAAAGATGCTCCTTTAGCTAGACTTTTCTCCAGTATCTCCTGCCTGTATAAAGTTCTTTCCGTGGTTCTTTGTAATCAACTCATCCAAAAATAAATTTTAATATTCATTTTCGAATATATTTTGGGACGTTTGTAAGACTTCTCACTATTGGTTTATAATGAGACTAATAATATTATGAGTTTTCCTAGGAAACGTCTTTCCATTTGTGGGATAAACCTGACAGATTTTTGGTAGGATATTCCATTTATACTTGTGATATTTTGTAATCTTAAATGATATAGTATTTCATTTAGTTTTCTTTTACAGGTTCTGAAACCACAACTATATTTGCTTTATAAAGCAGTTTCAACCCATACTCATTTTGACAGTGGACGAAGAACAAGTTTTTGCCTTGAAGCTTTGCAATTATTCATCATTTAATTGGAACTGGAAGATTTAGATACTTATGTCTTAGATAATACTTTCAATTTCTGTCTTCCAAATTTGTTAATTAAATAAAAACTTTCTTCCGGTGACAATTTTCAACTATTGCATTAGTATTAATTAATTAAGGTCTCCTGACTGTGTAGCATTAAGTAGACAAAGAAGAAAGACAAGATTCTTTCATCTACTGTGAAGAGCATGTGGAAAGGCCCACAGAGGGAGGAAACATGACAGAGGTCGGAGGACCTGAGGTCTGTGTGGCTGGAGCTAACAGACACCTATTTTCCTCAAGGGGGAGTTGGAGGCAGAGAGGAGCTGGAGGACACAGGGAGCAGAGGCCATGTTAAAGAGATTTGTTTTCATTTTTAAATTGATAGAAAGCAACTGGATTATATTAACCATTAAGGACACAATCAGCTTCGTGTTTTGAAACCATCACTCTGGATGCAGTGTGGAAAACGAATTGGTGGCAGAGAATGGGAGTTGAACACTTAGGAGAAAATTTCAGTTGCCCAGGAGGAGATGGTGGCATCTTCAAAAGGCTGGTGCTGTTGGAGATGAAGAGAACCAGAAAAATCTGAAAGAAAGTTAGGAGGCAAAATGACGGATTTACCATTGATACCAAATGATTTACCATTGGTGGTAAATTGGATGCATGAGTAAGAAAGAGAGAGACCATAACTATGTGGTGATGGGTTGGGTTCTTTGAGATGTGGACTATTCGAAGCTGATGGTGGCGAGGGAAGGCAAATGGATACACATTAAAGTCACAGATTGATAACTAAATACCACTTTTACCACCCAACAATTTTCTTACGGTATGATCTTTATTCCTCCAGAAATTCACAGACACAAAAGCCAGTCTTAATTCTACAGTTTTTTCAGATATTTGACTACATTGGCTGTCTTTTTAAAAAATTCTTCCTTATTCAACATATAATCCTTGGAAACTTTTCCCAGTTGTGTGAATTATCTTAAATGTGGAGTGAAATTACTTTCCATATTTTAGGTGTGTCTGTTTTATTTTGCCTTTTATTTTTACAATATAAATTTTTTCATTAGCATGCCATTGGGGCACTGGTAGAGACATTGGGAACAGTGGTTATGGGTCTGCGAGTTAGGGTCCGACTTTGGTTGAAATGTAAATTCTTGCACAATCGTCTTGGTGAATTTGAGCAGAGAGGTTAACCTCTCATGCTTCAAATTCTTCACCTGTTAAATGGGGACATAGATCTCACGGTCCTTGAGATAATACGTATGAAACACTTAGAAGAGTACCCAGCCCACAGCCAGCAATAAATAAGCATTCAGCATTATTATCTTTAAAGATGCTTATTTCAAATGTGGTGAGATTTGAAAAACAATAAAAGATGTAGGATTCAGTTGCCAAGGCAATGATATGAAAAGACTGCAAAACCATATTTTTTCCTACAAAATAAAGTTGTTCATGCAGAAGAACTGGGATGTTAAAAAGTTTCAGCATTAGAGGTAAATTAAGGACAAATACCTTGGTATCAAAATCTCAAGGAAAAGCCTGACAAAACAAATTGCTGGGGTTTTTCCATTACATTCACTGAGTTTGAACTTCTGTTTCATGATTAAAAATAAACTCATTTCCTTATGCAATACTTTTCTTAACAGCAAGACTCGAGAAAAAATAAATGATTCCGGTTCCGGTTAATCTCATAAGCAAATTTTACAAAGCAACTTCTAAATGAAAGCAAATTTCTTGTAAAATAAATGCACACTTGCATTTAGAGGAAGAAATGCAGCACGCTATTCGAGAGACAGCCCAGGAGGGAGTATCAGTGTTTGTCCAGAGGCTGTAAAGTGTTGTTGTGGATTGGGAGTTAATGTTACACAGTGATACTTAAAGTAACTCCTTTTATCCAGATTAGATGTCAGTCTGAAATTCTGAGCTGAATGCCTTCTCAAAGCCCAAATGGTGGAACTCAGAGATAATGTGTCAGTCACTGAGCTCCAAGCTTCAGGTTCAGACTCATGTGAAGGATAGTTTCAACTTTATTGTTGTCTGAAGGAGCCTCTGAGGATCCAGAGCAGGGAGAAAGCAGGGCTCTCTACCAGCTACAAGTAGTATTTAAACTCTCGCCGTTCCTCCTTGTCATTATTTCCTTTGAAGCTCTATCATGTGTCAGCTTAAGTATCCTTCTTATGCCATTTCAGGCTTCTGACCTCTGATCTTAAATCTGTCTTGACATCCTAATTTAGATATCACTGGTACCTGATTTGCCTCCTTTGATGTATTTGCTATTTCCAAATCTTGACCTTGAAAATCCCGACTCCAAGCCACCTGACGCTTTTTTCTAATTTCTTCTCTCTTTTGACGAGTTGCTCAGGAGACAATGCCGTAAATATAATTAGCATAGAAACTGTACAGAGACTTTGAATAATGTTTAAATTTCTCTGGTCCCAGGCATCATGCGTATGAAGTTTGGAGTCGTAGAAATAGGAGTGAATCTGTCAGTCGTTTCTTCACTATTTTGGATCTGGGTACTCTATGTCTTTTATATTTTGCTCTAGAGCATTTGTGTTTTATTTGTGCACAAATGTGTTAAGTCTGAAACTGTAAAGGGTCTGAAATTTTACTCTGCCTGCAAGCTAACAAGTTTGTCAGCCACAATTTCCTGGACGTATGCTGACAGATGACCCCAGGGTCAGAGAATGACACTGTGTGTTGCTCCCAGCACAAAGAAGCGGCCAGAGTAATCACCTGCATCGGTTCCTCATGTCCCACTTCCCATGGGATGATATGATAGGAGAAGTGGACGGCACTATGTGGAAGGGACCCCTAAATTAGGAGTCTGTGTTTTGTTTTGTTATTTTCTTTTGGACTGCTATCGCCTCTAAATGGCCTCTCCTCTGATGAGAAAAATTTCGTTATCCCAGAAAGTAAGCCAACTTCTCAAAGAGAGAGGGGCAGGATCTCTTGGTTTATCATCCTGGGGTGTCCCCACCAAAGGAGACGTATCTCAAACCTCCCAGAGGGATTCATGATCTCTAACTTATAGGGCTTGTTTGCTGGTCTAACAATCCTTTGCTCAGACGGATTGAAGTGGGGAGGAACACGAGAGCCATGAGAAGTGTCTTCCAACCCAGTGGATCCAGCCACTGCTTCTGTAACAGCTTACCCTTGCCATCAAGTGAAACTTATCCAAAATGCACACCCTGTCTGTCAGAGACATCATTTGTTCTGGGTCAGGGTTTCATGATCAGGATGTCACAGCACCTCAGAGGTGTGCTGCCCAATTGTGATCAATATTAAAGTGGGTTTTTTTGGTCAGAGAAAGATTCCTCTAAACTAACATCTGTTGTCAATCTTCCTACTCTTTTCTTCTTTATTCCCCTCCAAAGCCCCAGTACATAGTTGTGTATAGTTCTAAGTTCTTCTGGTTCTTCTGTGTAAGCCGCCGCCACAGCATGGCCGCTTGACTGCTGAGTGCTCTGGTTCCACACACGGGAACCTAAGCTGGGCCACCGAAGGGGAGTGCACAGAACTTTGACTGGTGGGCCACCAGAGCTGGCTCAATAAAGCTTCTTTTTGCTGCAACTAATGATGCATACTGATATTAATAACTATTAAGTAGAAAGGTTAATAGATTTTACAATTCACCACATTAAAACTAAGTGTTTACTGGAACACACAGGAACTTTGCTTTGCTTTTATACCACAATCCAGAGAGTTGCACTGTGATAAAAGGCACTGAATGAGTGGTGCGAAAATTGAGGATGTTTTTAGGCAATATCTGTTATAGGAGGAATTGCGTTATGGGCAACACTGACCTACACTGAGTTGAGGTGAGCATTCAGAACGAATCTATTCAAGAGTCTACTGAAATTAAAAAATCAGAAATATCCTTTGAGGAGAAAAGATTGAGAATTTAAGGATGGAGTTGTGGTGTGATTACCTTACATGTTTTAACTCTCCTCCCATCTCCCAATTGATTTTGAAATGTGCCAGAATCAGAGAGGGTATTTTTAAAAATTATGGCTGAGAAGAGATTACTAATTATTTTATTAGGGAAAGTTCTATATATATATATATATTTCGAGGAAGATTAGCCCTGAGCTAACTACTGCCAATCCTCCTCTTTTTTGCTGAGGAAGCCTGGCCCTGAGCTAAAATCTGTGCCCATCTTCCTCTACTTTATATGTGGGATGCCTGCCACAGCATGGCTTGCCAAGCGGTGCCATGTCCACACCCGGGATCCGAACTTGCGAACCCTGGGCCGCCAAGAAGCGGAACGTGCACACTTAACCGCTGCACCACCGGGCTGGCCCCATCAAAGTTCTATATTTTAATAGAACTCTGCTTAAAACTTCTGTCAATATTCAGTTATCTTGTGCCAGATATGGAATGACATTGCTGATTACAGAAGAAAAAGAACACAGTGAAAAGCTATAAAAAAACAGCCCTTGAGACAGAGAAGAATAACATACTTTGAGGAAAATGCAGACAATTTTCAAATAAAATTTCTACATCTACATTGATCTTGTCCAAATTAGAGAATATAAAGTTATATCAGATCACTTTTACACTGTAAAATGGAAGAAAAAGTAGAAAAATACCGAATACTTTTGCTGCCAAGTATAAAGAGCATAAGTGGATAATCTAAGAAAACACTGACTTGTGTCTTTGTTATTATTTCAATACAAAAATTCATATATTTTGTAAACTATGAGGTTTTAAGGGATCATAACGCCAATCATTTTGGACCAAGTATTTATATCCTAACCATTATCTTTTTAAAAGAAAGAAGGGTAAGTGGTAGAAGTTTTTAATTGCAAAATAAAATTTTAATACCAGAACAAACATTGGATCCCCAGCAACACTCTTAAAGGTTAAAAAAAGGGTAAACGTTATTAAATGTCTTATCTTGATCCAAAGAGATTGAGATGATAGGCCATTAAACTGTTTAGAAAAGGCTATACCTTTGATCAAAAGAGTCTAATCTAAGACAGTCTTGTAGGGCTAGCTCAGGCATTTCTGCATGCACAATGATAACTATTGCCATTTGCAGCCATTTGACAAAAAATCAGAATTGCTTCCCATTCCCCCAGTGTACAGACTCCATCAACTCACCAAGAACAGAAAACCAGAATAGGGTTCCATACACATCTCGCTATTTCTCTCTCTCCCTCTCCACTCCCTGTGCCAACATCACCCTGATTCTCCTTGGTGACAATAGATTTTCAGCTCCTCTGAGAGCCTTTTCTGCTCCGAGAGTGTTCAGTGTCCCTGTGCTTTCCTGTTAGACTATCTGTGATTGTTGCCTTCCTTTAGGCATCTTTCAATATCAACACACCAGCTATTTGTGCATTCCATGAGCCAGTCCACAAATCTTAAGAGAACAGAAACATTGTCCTTTTCACTGCTGTCCGTTATCTCAACACCATGCCTGGCCGATGTTTGGAGCCTGATATGCGTTTGTGGAGTGAGTGAGCGTGTCTATAACCCAGGGCTGCTTTCAAGTTTCCACAGAACTGTTCCCTGCTTCACTAGGTCAACGAGAGACTGAAAAACAACAGAGGATCTGCATGAGAAAATTACATATGTGCCACGCCCCTTGAGAGAGGAAACATGCCCGTTTCCCCTTTGGATGCATCCAGGTCAACTCTAAGTGTGGAACAAGTTGGCCTCCTGTCACCTGTGTGCTGAGACCAACAGAAACATGAAGATTGCTAGTCTTGTCTGAATGATCTGAATTGGCCCCAAATTCGTTTTCAGATCATGTGATTTTCTGATTTGCATTGACAAAACCCTACATATAACCTACCACTGGCTACACGTTCAAGTAGAAATTAGTCTTATTTCCTTTCCACACTTTTCAGAACTGCAGAAACTGGGCTCGTCAAAGGTGACCACCTCCGTTGTTGGTTCCATTTTTCTCCTTATATTTTTGCTTAAACTCAGAGTTCGCATAAATCTGCATTATAAGGAACTAAACTTATAGGTGTTCGGATACGGTGGTTCATGGTGAACGCCAAGTTCTGAACTTGGAGCTTCTGCAAATAGGCATGCCATTCTAAGATTTTTCTTTCAAATTTTAATGCTAGAGTAGCAGTTTAATGACTTAAGCAGCTTAATACCATCTTTGCTGTTCCACAAATACACTGATTACATTTTCTTTATTTCTTGTAACTAACAGAAGATGTCTGTGTCAGGATTGACAATCCCATTTGTACAACACTAATGAGAAAAAGGATGTTCCTCAGTTCTGATTCTCTCTGTTAATTTCCTTTTTCTTTTCCACTTTCATCATTCCTTCTGTCACTTCGGTGAGAAACATCATCAAGCCATTGAAATTATTTTTTTAAAGTAATAATCTTAGTAATAATTGAAATTGTTTTTTAAAGTAATAATGTAATAATGTAGTCTCAAGAAATCAAGGAGTTTATTAGTATTCACCTTTTCAAGAAAGATTATAAAATATAGGCAAAAATTAAGACCTTTTGTTTCTAGTTATTAATGAACTTGGAATTAGCATGTTTTTTCCTTTCTGTTGACACATTTTATGGTCATCTATTCAGAATTTTAAAGGCATATTCTGCTGTTTCAGACTGTCTTGGCTTCCCTCCCTTTATACATTTTTAATTTAATAAAAGGAGCAGAAGATTTGGGGACAGTTGTCTTTGTTTTGGGGGTGGAAGTTTCCTCCATGGAGCCGTCGGTTTCAGGAAGCAAAGGCTGTTCGTTTTCAGCTTTGGAAAACTGTCCTAATATCCTGGAACAGGCCGTGTTGGGCTGTCTTGGGGAAGTTGCCAGCAGTTTTTAGGTAGACATATGGACAGCGCGGGACATTTCAAGAGCCCCCCATGTCTTTTCTAAGGAACGTGAAACAGAAATAACGTCTCAGACAACACAAGGGGTAAGACATGGCCACACCTCATTTTTGGCAGAGTGAAATGACGCTGCTAGGTCCCCAGTTAAACTGACCTGGTCAGTACCTGCTCCGGATCATAGGTGTGACCTTTTCCTACACACGTCCAAGTATGAATCTGCAAAGGGGGTCAACTAGCTTAGGAAAGGAGATGGAATTTTAAATAGCCCCCTCTTTGATATGGATCATTGTTAAGTCAACCATTTCCTGCCATATGGGCATTTTCTTTGTCTGACAATCCAACAAAACACTATTTATAATGTCAAAGAAATCCTTGCACCCTAGAAAGAGTATTTATGCTAATGATGCAAATAAAAAGTAAGTTAAAGTTGTCCTGGACTTTTAAGAACCCCCTGGCACATATCAGTTTGGGTGGAAAGCCAGTACAGCTCAAACTAGAACCGAAAAGAACATGACATCTTGTTTGGAATATAATTATCGCAGAAGGGATCCACAGTTTTCAATTCTTTCCATTCGAAGATGAGTCTCTTGTAGGCACATTAGCATGTGAGGGTCGCAGAGAAAAAGGATCCTCACCCTTTGACCACATGTACCTGCAAAACCTACACTGCGTGTCCTCCAGCCTGTGTGGACAGGTGATGTGTGTATCCTAACAGTCAAACTTACGTCTAATTCTACAGCTGATTGAAATGCCTTTAATTTTGTGATGCATGAGCTGAGAGCTAATGACACACAGCATCAGTTTTTAAGAGATTCCTCACATATGAATTTTCCATGGGATTCTTATCATTAGCCATATGAGTTCATTGAACAGTATGGACTTGCTGATCCTGGTCATTCTTCACACAGATGTATCTCAGGGGAGCTTTCCTGCATTGTTCTAATGCTGGTAGATGCTCTGTTGTTAGTGTTTCATCATCGGTGATATAGCTTCACCACTGGTTAAAAAACTGTTGTAGGGCCAGACCTGATGGCCACTGGTTACGTTTGGTGCATTCTGCTTCAGTGGCCTGGGTTTGGTTCCCAGGCATCGACTTACACCACTTGTCTGTCAGTGGCCATACTGTGGTGACAGTTCACATACAAAAAGGAAGATTGGCAGCAGATGTTGGCTCAGGGTGAATCTTCCTCAGCAAAAAAGAAGGAGGAGGAGGAGGAGGAGGGGGAGGGGGAGGGGGAGGAGGAGGAGAAGGAAGAAAGACAGAAAGGAAAACAGTTGTAAATATGCTGAAGAGGTAAGTGTGATTTGGTGTTTACTTCAAGTCTTGGATTCAGGAAGTTTGTCACAAAGACAATATGCCCCAGTACAATATTGACCCCTGTTTCTTACCTTCCCTAAATCCACCTCCTTTTCTATGTGACTTTCTACTGCCTCTCACGAAAGGGGTAGAGTATACCCCTGCATCACTTGACTCCCTGGCCACATAACTCTATTTGATCAGTAGAATGAGGAAAAACTCCAACCAGCCAATCCCAAACCTTGGCCTCATGTGTTTCCATTGGCGTGTCTGCCACAACCAGGAGAAAAAATATGCCCAGGTTAGCCCATAGTGCTAGAAAGAGGATGAGAGACGTGTGGACCTGCGCTGCCCCAGCAAACCACCACTTCTACTCAACTGAGCCATCCAATTGAACCCAACCAAAATTTCCCAATCCAAAGACATCTGAAAAAAAATGAATGCTTATTTTTGTATACCACTGAGATTTTGTGGTGGTTTGTTATATAGCAGATACACACGAATGCAAATCGCAGTGTGAATTTTTAAATTAGGTAACTCACTTTTGTCTCTTTCAGCTCCCTCATGCCTCACCACTGCAACACATTCTGTACAGCATCCACCTTCTATACAGTGGCGTTTGTGAGGAGGACCTTGCGTAGGTGCCTGTGTTAACCGAGAACAAAGAACATGGCCCATGACTGCACATCCAATGATGACATAGACATATTTCTTATGGGGCTTAGTGGATGCTCGTTGAAGGGGTGAATGATGGCTTCCCATCGTCTCTAATAATTGCACTAGGTAAACAAAACATAGTGAGGGAAGAGGGAATTTGCATATGTTAGGGAAACAATCTTTCACATTTATTATTCTTTGAGAGACTCTCCTGGATTGAAAACTGCTCCCTGTTCTGCCTGTAGATGTTGCTGTGAAATGCCACTTCCTTAATTAAGTGATTAAGACAGAGCCACGCTGAATCCTCTAGAGAAACTCTTAGATGTGCCCTGAAGGTAGTGATCATTTTCTTATGCTGGTTCTTCCTGTGATTTCACTTTGTTGGTATGCTTACAGTTTTGATACTCTACAAACGATGGTATAGATAAATGTCTTTTTTCAAAACCTGATAGAAAGGGTTTAGAAGATTGCAGAACAAAAGTGGGGGGATTTCTAAGAGTCGTCTGTTTAGAGAGATGAATGGGGGCAGGCTGTTACTCCTCCATTTGGCAACTTTGCTTTCCTAATCCCCCCCGCCATTTGCCATTTGGAAATATTGGCTGTTGCCACTGATGGAGTTCCACCTGATTTGCACAGTCAGATTCAAAACGCCAGGACTCTGGGCAACTAAACAGAGTTGCCTGCCTGGAGAAAACATTTGGTCAGCTTCCATGGTTCAGAAAACTGACCAACGGAAAGAGTCTCATGTCCTCTGTGAGAATCCTTCAACTCCCCAGGGCCAGATTGGTCTGTAAAGTCTAAGAGTTATGAACGAATCATTTCAGTATCCTGTAACTTACTGTGTTCTTGATATTGTGTTCGTACATTCATCTTTTTCTCTCAGCTTGTTTGTAAGCATCTTTTGAGGATAACTTTATACGTCTGAGTTTCCCCACCTTGTTCAACACAGGACTCAATAAATACATCCTAATTATCCACAGGCCTAGGCCCTATTTACCGGTTTTAATTCTGTTTAGGTATTATTGTAAATTGATTGCTCTTTCAAAATATTTTATGCTCAAGAATAATTTTGCAGTAGTTACTAGGTAAATTCTTTGATGAAGCACAACAAGGAAAAGACTTTTTGCAAGCAAATTAATAGTCCTTTTCTTTTGGATTACGCCATTTTTAAGAGCATGTTAAGAACCTGGAATCATCTTGCCACATCAGGAAGATTCAACATCCACTCTACAGTTTAGAAGTAAAACTATTGATTTTGATGAAATTGTAAAGAAGGTCTTTTCTTTTTTCTTTTTTTCCTCCCCAAAGCCCCAGGACATAGTTGTATATCCCGGGTGTAGGTCATTCTAGTTTTTCTGTGTGGGATGCCGCCACAGCATGGCCTGATGAGCAGTGTGTAGGTCTACCCAGGATCCAAATGCGCGAATCCTGGGCTGCTGAAGCAGCACGCGTGAACTTAACCACTTGGCCACAGGGCCAGCCCCAGGTCTTTTCTTGAATAGAGTAAAAAGAAGTGCAATTCCGATGACAGTGGTTAATTTTCTTTTCATGGTCCAGCCAGCTACATTTTCCAACAGTCCTGCAGGCTGCTATTTCTTGCCTGGGAAAGCCTACATTGTCACTTAATTTTTTTTGAAGGGCAGACAAATTATTCCCTAGATCAGCTAATGGTGGAAGAACATATTTGACAAGCAGCCACCTGATGGGATCAGAGGCTCCAAGCATGTTTTCAAGTTAAACTTTAAAAACCTCTCGCAGCTGGAAACGTCCCGCCCGCTCAGAGCAGTCTGGCCAACGCCACTGGCTGCAGCAGCCCTCTCCACTCAAGTGAAGTGAGCTTTTTAATTACTGAGCTTGCCCAGCCTTCCAGCTTAATGACCAAGACAAAGCATTCACTTCACAACCCTCAGTGGTGATCCCTGAGCTTGTCGGGATAGACAAGCTCCCCTGAAAAGATAATTCACCCCAGTAGGTACTGCCTCTGCCACATGAAACACTGGGCTTTCCTCTCCTGGAGGGATGGCTGAGATGAAAAATTTTAAAAAAAGTCTGTCGTGTTGAGATGACATCGCCCAGGGCAGTGGATGGAGTGGAATTCCTCTCTGGCTTCAGATCTGTTCAACTTACCCCTGAAAATGTGAGGATTCTTTTTTAATTTTAATTTTCCTCCCCTAAATAGAGAAATGAAATGACAGAGCAAAACATTACTTCATTGAGAAAGAGGGTTTCTCTTTATAAACTGGTTTACCCATCATTATTAGCTATGCATCATTTTTTTCTTTTATAGAAAGATGAAGAAATAATTCTACTAATGAAAATTCTGTTTTTTCCAATGCAAATCGGTGAGTAGTTATTCAGTATCAACTGTGTGATATCCATTTTTCTGAGTTCCAAATAAAGAATTACAAAAGAAATAAGATTTAATTCCAAGTGTAAGCAAGCAGCGATTAAAGACCTACTAGAGAGGGACAGCATCTGAAATCAGCCCAAGTTTTCCGGGAATTTACACTGTAGTAAAACAAAACAAAACACTGCCAAAACCTTGAAAAGGTTTATATGAAAGTTGACTTGACCTTTGGGATCCACGCTGGGGCTGCCTACAATTGCCAAGCGCCCCAGTCGGTTAGGTCTTTAAAAGAGGTTGTTGCCGTCTTTCTGCCTCACTGCTCTCCATGTGACAACCTTAATGGGACATGATCATCCACTGCAGTGAACGCACGCCCTGCTGAGCTTAATGGAGAAGGGGTTCACGGTAACAATGACCATGTTAAATGCCGCATTAAAGCTGCTCCCTAATTTTTATTTCATCTGTTGCCTGAGTGTTTTAGGTCCAAATATTCTAAAGATTCTGGGTGTGGACTTAAGTTCGTGCGAAGCTTATGCATCAATTTCTTTTAATATTTTTAGTTTATTTACAGCTTATAAATCTCCTTTACACACATGACCTCATTTTTTGCCCATCCAGCGATCCTGGAAGTTAAGGAGAACAAACGTGTTACTTAGAGATAACTAAGTCAAGGACGCAGGAATATTAACCTGTGTATCTCAGGTCACGCGGTTGATGGCTACACTCTGGGGTGAAGTGTTCCATTCCAGTGTCCATTCCAGTGTGCCCTGCTGAGCCCTCAACATGCTATTCACCCCAACTCTGGGCAGCCACGAGTAATGTCGGCTACCTTCAGCCCCCACCGTCGGCAGTCTGCTGTAGAGAGGGCCGGGGTTGACAAGGATTTAATCTTCCTGATCACCTATAATTGGCACTAGGATTTGCCATCACATTTATCTCATCGTGACCTCCAGCTCACTTAGACAATCCCCAAATTTACGTTGGCATTGCTTTAATGCTTGAAGAAATTTGCTCTGACAGAACACGTTCACATGGACGTTTGAACGTAATCTTGAAGATATGGAATATAACAGGAAGGAATTGGAGTGAACAAAGCGCCTTAGAATTTGAGAATTTTGAAGTGACCTAATCACACCTGTCTTCCAAAAATAATCTATAAGTCATACATCACCAAGTGCTGCTTGGACACCAGACAGTTGTAGGAAATTCACATTTCATTACCGTGTTGGTTTTCAAATATATATATATTTGGAAATGGAATTCTATTCTCAAATGAAATCTTATGCCAAATCTAACACATAAAAAAGATGAAAACAGAGCTGCTTTGGTTAAAACAGGACTGAGGGGGAAGCTGGAGTTCTCTCAGATTCCCAGGTTATGCTGTTTCTAAAGCGATTTTCTTGGACATCAGATCCCCACGTGCCGTATCAGAAACCAGAATCTCAGAGAACCAGCATCCCTGAAGGGGGCCCACTAACCTCCACCTCCAACACGGCCCCACATGATGGATTCAGCACCTCTGTTCCAGAGGCTTTTCTTGGGTAGTTCAGAGAAAGGAAAAAAAAAACAGGAAAACACTGATCTAAGACAAAAACAATCCATTTCATAAATAAAGCACTGATCCTCCATAGGGATCAAAATACTTGTCCTCGATCACAGTGCTGGTTAGGGGCCAAGCTGTTTCTGGAGCCCAGATTCCTGCTGTGCATTCAGCACCTCACTGTGTCTCTCCTGAGCCCAGGTCACAAGCCTGTCACTGTGAGAGAATACGATGTAGTGAGAGTCTTAGAAATAGGGTGAGGATGCTGGTGAGCTTGCTTCATGGATCTCGTTGTCATTGGAATGCACAACCTCAAAGGGGATGCATGGATTTCTAGACATTTCCATTCGATAGAAAATTTTTACAATTGCAACTTACGTGTTCCAAAAAAATGAGCAGAGACTTCTGTGACAGTGGGCATCTAATGACCTCAGTATTCAATAACACATTAGGAAAAGAAGGCATGTTTTATTTGAATATTTCAAACAAAGGTGAAGTCCTAGGATATCTTTACCAACTGCAATATACTTTACTCAAGTTTTCAGTAACTCAAGAAAATTTACACAACTATGTTTGCAAATACTGAGCAGCAATATTGGTGTTCCAACCCTGAATGCCAACTTTCAGGTCCTGATGCAACCACGATCCAAGATTTCAACATACCTGTTTTAATAACTGCAAGAATGAGCAGAAAAAGGCAATGGATATGTCCTAGATTTAAACAACTCAATTAGTGTGCTTTATCTATTTGGCATATATAGACATCACATCCAAACTATAGAATGCACATTCTTCCCGTGGGCGCATGAACCGTTTCCCAAAGTAGACTTTTTGCTGGGCTGTAATGAGTCTTAGCTTATTTCAAAGGGTTGAAATCCTGTGGACTATGCTGACCACAACATGATTAATCCAGAAATCACTAATGGCAGGATAAACAAAACGTGCTACAATGTTTGGATATCCAGCAAGACACTGTTAATATTCCGTTGATTAGATAGAAATGATGATAATAATCTGAAAATATTTTGAACTGAATGATAGTGAAAAACAATATTCGAGTCAGAATTATCTGGAGGGGGAGCTGGGCTGCCCCCAAATCCATGACATTGGAGCCAGGACAGCCCTTCACAGTGGGGACAAGGCTGGACCTTTGCTTTGTCTACAAGATGCTTCCTGAGAAGGGAGGTGACTTCCTCTGGTGGAAAGATTCCTTCTTTAGGAACCAGGGCTTCTAAATCTTTAGAGCCCAGAGTCGTAAGAGGCAGGAGGCATAAATTCCTGGAATGCGTCTCTAGGAGTTACGGTATGTGGGTTCCTGCTAACCTTTACTTTTCTTTCCTTGTATATAAGTTTGGGACATAGTAGCATCCATGGGTCATTGATTTAGGGTGGATCCTACTTGCGTTTCGTTCTGCCCCATTGCTGCAGATTGTCTTTGAACTGGCCTTTCGGTTGTGCCTTTGATGGACATCGCATCACCTTCTTGTGAAGAGCTTCTGCACTGTGCAGTTTCTGAGGGGCCCAATAGATCCATGTGGTATACTCACTGCCACACGTCTTTCACTGTGAGGCGGGTTCCCTACTTTAATGAAATCGTCTGTGGGATCTTGTGTTGGTATAGCCAACATTCTGCACGCTGCTGAAAAGTGATGCTGGCTGAGACCCTATGGGCGGGAAAGGCAAACCTGTTTCTGGCACATTTGCTTATTTCAGTCAAAATCATTTGCTCTCTCTTCCATGGCACCTAGTCATTAGTCATCTCTCAGGGGACATTTCTGTATAAAGAACTAAGCGTGGGTCTCTGTTGCTGGAAGTTTGGATGTACGGTAGAGGACGTAGCCAGATCTGCCTTGGTGAATGAGAGCCAATGCTTTGGACCATGAATAATCTCCCTTTCTGCCACCATAGCTGCATCCTCATCTGGGCCATTGTGCCAGCACCCGTGTGGACCACGACAGAAGCTGGCAGACATCAACCAGTCAAATCATTCTGTCTCCTCGGTTGTTGAAGTCCTCTGCCATGGTACTCTCGGGTAGTAATATGTATTATAAACCTCTTCAGACTCAGTGCCCTCTAGATGCACCCACACACCTGGCCCCGCTGCATCCCATCTTCCAAGCTTTCTTCTTCCAGGTCTTGATCAGTCAATCTGGTCATCCACTGCTGACCGTTAGTGTGTATACACTCTCTGCACTGGCTGGTTCTCTTTCCATGGAAATCAGATGCCCTAAACTCTGCCCAGTGTGAAGATTTTTCCTCACTGCTCTTTTTCAAGGTTACCCTCGGGTGGAGGTAGAGGGTAACCACAGTCTATGTTCAGCTTGTACAAAATACCAAATTAATTGATCTGTTCACCACACTCAGGCTTTTCTCTCTGCTGTCAGCCAGTCTTCATGGATTCTCTGAGCAGCCACAGGTTTGGGCTGAATGAAGCTCAGGTACCACAGTGTTCCCTGTAAGCAGGTAGGCCACCGGGGTGCACTGCTTACTTGTGTGTTCTGGCCCTATTTATGCCATTTTCTGAAGGTGGACAATTCCCCACTGCAGATGGCATCGCTTTGCTCCAGGACTCGTGAGTCTCTGTTGAGATTACCTTATTGGGACTTGTTGTAAACTCCTCACCATGAACATCTCCCCCACCAGGTATCTCCCAGGAAGCAGAGTGTGCTGGATTCCAGTCCCCAAGGCGCAAGGGTCTCTTTATACTGATTCCTGGACCCCATGCACAGATTCTCCAGCACTGGACCCCATTGAAAGCTGGGAGCCTTCTCTTTCACGTGGAATACGGACTGAAGCAGAATTTTATGTGTGGAACATGCTGTGTCCAAACCCAAAGAGACTGGCCAGGCTTCCTGGTAGGATGATTAAGATGAAATAGTTTGTCTTTACTTTGGAAGGTGTATCCTGGCATGCCCAGGCCACCGAACCCGTAAAAATGTCATGATCATGGGTGCCCTCGATATCTGTAGGGTTTACCTCCCACCTCCTAGAGCCCATGAGTCTATTTATCCAGTTTGACTAACATCATACCTTAACTGTAGTGGAGCACTGCCATGTTCTTTAGGATATCCAGATGGCCCAGGTCCCTTTGGAGAACACTATGAAAAACAAGGTTAGAATGGACCCAGTTGTCAGACAGGGCTATAATTGTGCAATGTGAACTGTTTCTAATGCTCTTACTTGATATGAAAGGAACTTATTCACCAGATTGATCGATGGATATATACTATGAGCCTAAGGCCCAGCTATGGGAAAAACACTATACAAGGCAAGGCAGGGGTGTTGGGGCCCCTGTCATGCTCTGTGTTTGTCTGGCTATTGTAGGGGCCCAGTTGGCAAGGTCAATGGCGATACAACAGGCACCACAAGCTCCACATCTTTTAGCTCTTCAAGGGTGCTGCCATCTCGATACCATCTGGGAGTGTTCTTCATCCTGCTTGGGGGAGTGGGTGGGGAGCAGACTCCGAGAATTGGCCGTGGCCTACTATGAAGGCTCTTACCCCACAGGCCAGGAAACCACGTGGAGGTTGTGCCAACTGCCAAGTGTGTTCATTGTATTTACGAGTTCAGGAACCAGGGAAAGAATCGCTCCTTGTGTCCATTGATCCAGGAGATGCTTGTGAGCTGGACCTGGCCAGGGCCCCATTTATTACACGGCTCAATATACACTGACTCTGTTGTTTGGGGATCCTGTCATTCCACTGCTATCCTCGAGCCTATTCCTGTGACAGCCTCTGCAAGCGGTGCCTCGGCCGGAGAGAAGAGCCAGGAAAGCTCCTCACCTTCCACATGTCCTCCTCACTTTCATAAATGCAGTGTCCGCTGGGCCCTTGGGATGGAATACGTGGTACAGTGGTCTGAATAAATGACCCCCAAGGATATCCAGGTCCTAACCCCTGGAACTTGTGAGTGGTCCCTCATCTGGTAACAGGGACTTTGCAGATGTGGTTAAGGGTCTGGAGACAGGGGATCATCCTGGACGATCCAGACGGGCCCTGAAAGCAAACACAAGCGTCCTGATAAGAGGGAGGCAGGGAGAGCTTCTACCGCAGAAAGAGAGAAGGCAACACGATGCGAGTGGAAGATGCTGAGATGCAAGCTCTCAAGATGCACACAGGGGCCGTGAGGGGGATGCTGCTCTGGAAGCTGGCAAAGGTGGGGAGATGCCACCACAGCATGGCTTGATGAGCGGTGTGTATGTCCGTGCCCGGGATCCAAAACTACAAACCCCAGGTGACCAAAGCGGAGTGCACAAGCTTAACCAGTATCCCACTGGGCCAGCCTCACACTGAGCCTTTCAGATTGACAATTCTTAGATTGACAGTTCTGGCGTTTCTAGTTGCCTTACTATGGGCTGTCACGGTATCCACTCTTCTCAGAGCTAGGCCAGCGTTAACACTAAGCGTTAGCATTATCCCCCATCCCTGCCTGTGTGTTAAATTCTGCATGCTGGGAGACTCTCCCTTACTCAGCATATGTCTGCGCCCCTGGGACCCGAGCTCTCAGAAACTGGCCCCATACTTGTCCGCACAGCCGAAGGCTCACACTGGCTGGATTCAGAACTCCCTGCGTCCCCCGCCTTGGTTTCCTGAGCAGACTGAGCAGCCCCACCCAACTTTGCTCTGATTTAACTGTGGTCCCAGGTCTGGGGGCAGATCTTGGCACAAGAGGGCATCGTCTTCTTGGGGAAAAGCTTCTGTCTTCTCTTCAAGCCTGAGATCTAGGTGTTTTGCTGTCATTTTGCTCTGTTTTGTTTGTTTTATACACTAATAACATTTCTAATATGTGGTAGTCACTCAACTGAAGTTTCCTGAATGTACAAATAAATAAAGGAATGTGGGAGAGCCACTGTGTATGTAAAGAAACCCGTAACTGCATGTTTGGTCTTCCTTAGAAAACAATCTGCAAGACGTACATTCACCGTCTGCACTACCTGCCTTTATCAGCATATATTCTAAAAATTATCATCCTTCTCAGCTCATATAAATGAACATTTCTCAGTGAAACAAAGAGCTTGGCCCACTCAGCAGTGGGTTGTCAGGCCGGGTTTGCCAAGCGCTCGGCTTAAAAACAGTATGTAATTACAGTGTTTTTACTATCTCACTAAAAAACTGTTCGTCGTAGAGAATCCTGCATTTCCCAATTTCCGAAATTAAAGAAGCCAGAGGCTGGTTTCAATGTGATAAGAAAAATCCATGTTCCTCAACATTCATCTTTGTATATAATTACCTGCAAAGCTATAACCTGATCACTTTATCATATTTCTTTTCAATGTTCTGCTAAATCTGTAGTGCGCGCGTGTGTGTGTGTGTGTGTGTGTACACTTTTATTATGATGTGCTAGAATATCAGGTCATATAAAAGCATGGTTATTTCGGAGGTTTGTGGTGAAAATATACCCACACTGCCGCCTGATCCTAATTCTATGCTGCAGCTTCTTCTGCACAAGGATTTCAGGTGAGTTCTCACCGCGGCATGAAAAGTTAATAAATTTGTCTGAGTAGAATGTTTTTCTCAACTTTAGAAGATTTATGCTCCAATGTGCTTGAAACTGCAAGTAACGTTGATCTGTGGCCACTTCTTACAACAACATGAAAGCTATGTTGTTATTTAAAGATTTAAGCAATTTCCTGTCTGATTGAAATGTTTAGAGTAGTTATTATTCCTTTCTTAGCAAACTTTATCACTCATCAGGCAGATAAGCGTTTGGTTCTTTCTTAGGTGATGAAGTTTCAAGGCACATTGAAGTGTAAGTCTGAACAGACAGATACGAGAAAAAAATACAAACACTAGAAAGGCAGCCATTAGGAAATCTATAAATATACCATTCTATTCAAGAACTGGGTGAACGTAACACGTTAATTGTTAGCATGTGCTTCTGACAATAGCTTTTTTTTTTTCTTTGCAGTAATAAAATCTGTCAACTCTTGTGAATTAAAATACAAATTTCCAAAATATGCTGTAGAAGTGTTTTGGGAAATTAGCGTTATTGGTTCTCACTTCATGACAATGAATTCTTACTGCTAACTCTCAGACTAATACTCTTCTACTTTCTAATATGTATTAATATCAGGCAATAGGAGTGAGAGAAGAAATTGTCTTTTTTTGGTAAGGTTGCAAATTTATTTGTACGTTCCTCAGTTCTGGAACATTGGACTTCTCTTTCAGGGAAGGCCCATTTCTCTAACTTTTCGCTGCTACACCGATCAGATCACTGCTTTTCAGCTGCTGGCTTTTTTTAATTCTCCCCCCCAAAAAGGGCATCTTTTTGATTAAATGTCTCTAAGGAGTTCAACATTAAAAGACAGAATGTTGGGATGAAAACAATGTTTTGCTACATAAAAATGGACTTGGACAGTGTCACAAAAAAGAGCTTTCTTTTCTTGGTTTTAGAATAATGTTAAAAAGTACGATTCGACAGACCGAAACCCTAATATTCCGCATAGATCTACAGCGTGTTCAAACTCTCCGATGCACGTGACAAAAAGCTCCAGCGGCCCTGGATCTCTAGATGTTTCTCTTCTTTGCCAAATGGGTTAAAACCATTATTGAGGGAAATAAAACAGCATCAGTGTGGCAGGGAAATGACCAGACTATCACACAGCCAACAACGCCCAGCGGGCTTCTAAAGCAGGTGAAACTCAGCCTCAGCTCAGAGACCCCGGAACACGGCCGCTGATGGTACCCTAGTCCATGGGCCGTCGTTCTCCCCATCCTCTCAGATGTGCCTTCTGCTCCAATCAAAGTGAAATAAGTTCTGTCACCATCACAGTCCAAACAACTCTATGGATGACCGATCAGCATCCTCCTGCCTGAAACCTTCTCAGTGCTGTTCTTCTGTCCGTGGTCTGATGGAGATCTCACAATCCTAAAGCTGCTTTGATCAAGCCTTCCCGGGGTGCCTGAATCCTGTATGAGCCACCTTCCCTTAAACACCTACAGCTCTTGGGGCGGGCACCCCATCCCTCTGAATGTCACAGTGATGTAAGTGCTCGCTTTATCCCTTTATTACACTAAACTCTTTGTTGCTCTAAGAGGTCTTTCTTATGTCATCTGTCCTTGAAGAAGCTGGTGCATTTTCTGTGCAGAGTCGGCACCTGATGGACACCTGCTTTACTCATAGAACCTTATAAATACGTATCCCAAAGCAAAGTTAGTCATTATTCTGAAAGGCTAACTTCATCTTTACTCATCGTCATAAGAATACAGTATTGCTTACTAAGACCCATGGTATTTGGTAAGTTCTAGGCAACACTATCTTAAAAGAGAAAAAAAAGTACAAACATCAGAAAGGACAACACAAATTACAATCATTTTCACACAGAGAAAAAAGTTCTAGCTGTAATATCCGGGGTAAATGGCTGTAAAAAGGTTTATAAACAATATAATGGATAAGGTAAATAGGCCACACACTCGAGTATTCCTATCTACCCCCATAGGTAATCAAAAAGTCTAATAACGTGAAAGATTCCATTCAAATAGCAATAAAAACACTAAAATTCCTAGAAGTAAAGTTTTCACAAAATGGTACATCCCTACAAATACAAAGGTAAAAATCTACAAGGAAGATCAAAAGTGGAAACAAACAAACAAAAGGAAGCATTTGTCTCTGGCCAGGAAGGTATAATATTTCAGGACCATCAAAGATCCCCACATTAGTTAAATTTATTTGGTATCATTAGAATCGTTTAGAACTTATGATCAGAGCAATTTGCTCAGGACATGAACACGTAAGAACAGCCAAGGGGATCTTTTCATGAAGGGCACTGTCCCCACTCAGCCGTTCAAGAGTGGGGTCTTAATCAGCAATGAACCCCAGATATGGAAGAGGAGAGAGAGGGCAGAGGTAAACTGTGGAGGCTCACTCAAGACCCCAGGGCTGGCGTGAAGACGTCTGAGGTTCAACAGATGCAGAGAAAACCTCCTTAGATCTTCCCTAATCTGACCAAAAACAGCAACTTCTGGAAAACAAGGCTGCCATCAATTTCTTCCTGGGGGAGTTTTATGGCACTGAGGGAGATGGAGAGACCACTCATACCTGTATATGCAAACATTATCAGAACAAACTTTATCTCCCATCTCATCTTAAAACTCATTTGTCAGGGCCCTGTCCCACGGCCAAGTGGTTAAATTTCTAGCACTCCACTTATATAGCCACGGTTCACTGGTTCGGATCCCGGGCGAGGACATATGCCACTCACCAGCCACACTGTGGAGGTGTCTCACATACAAAATAGAGCATTGGCACAGATGTTAGCTCAGGGCTGATATTCCTTAGCACAAAAAGAGGACGATCATCAGCAGATGTTAGATAAGAGTGAATATTCCTTAGCAAAAACAAAACAAAACAAAAATCAAACAAACAAATGAATAAAAATCATTAGTATTTCCTAAAGAATCCTATTTGTTTTTCCTGTAGAAGTCATTTCTCCTCCCTCCTTTTTCCCTACTAAGTTAGGTATATAAATTCTTAACTTTAACCATTCAATGAGACAGCTACTTCTTTTGTTGGCTCCTGTATGCATATGAAATAAATCTTTTTCTCCTTTTAATCTGTATTTTGTTGGTTTAATTCACAGGCCTCAGAACTATACCCAAGAGGATAGAGGAACAGTTTTTCCTCCCCTACAGCATCATTGCAAATAGGGATGTATTGAATGATAAACAATTTAGCTCAAATAAAAGGCAAGAAAGCCAAAATTTTCAATAAATGTTGTTGTTATATTGGCTAGCAATTTGAGAAAAATAAAGTGATTTCCTGGCTTATGTATTGTACTTTAAAAAGTTACAGATGGAATAAAGACTTCAGTTTTGAAGAGTGCTGCTTAAAATAACTAAAATTAGATACAGTTGAAGACTTCATTATTTTCAAGAAGGGACAGCCTCTCTTAATACTTTACACAATCAGAAATACATAAGAAAAATAGATTTGACCACAAAATATATATATAGGAAAAAAACATCATTAGCAAACAATAAACAACAAGAAAATGTTTTAAAGACAGAAAAATAAGTATCAATTTCTAAGAATGTCCATGACATACCCCTCACTGAAGAGGAAAAGCTGCAGAAAACATGGTCAGCCTTCCCCCACTTACATAAGATTATATGCGTTTATGCATTTAAGTGACTATATGTGGGTGTCTATGGGGGGCACAGTCCATCAATTATGGTTGGTACCATTGTCTCAGGTTTTAATGTCTGTTTTGTCTGGACTTTTAATGTAATTTTAACTCGGTTTCTCATGCTTCACTATTTTATTCTTTATATTTCTTCCCCCACACATCTATAAGGCACAATCATTTTTACAAAAGATTTTCAGAAGAAAGGAATGTGATTTCAACACCCCCACCCTTAATGAGAGCAGATAGGATCACCCACGACATGACTATGGTGGGGAGTCTGACGGTCATGTTGTTCTGATGCCACCTAACTCCGGGTTGACTGTCAGGAGGATCACCTTGAAACTACATCGCACTGACACAGCTGAGACTGGGACGTAAAGGGTTTCTCAGCTTCCTTTGGAGATTGTGTCTTAGACTAAAGGAAAGAGAAGCATTGATTTCATAGTCTTTCCCATGAAAGACCTTGTAATTCTTTAATAAATTTAATCCAGGCAACAGCCTGCTCCTCCTTGAAACAAAGACCAACAGGCAGTAGACCGCTCTGTCAAACAGAGCCGGGAAACGACATCCCGAGCCAGCAGGGAGAGGCGCCCAGGTGACAACGCAAAATATCAAATTACTTTCTTCAGTCTGCAGTCGTGGAGATTTCTCCACAGTGCTTGATAACTTGTCCTGAAATAAGAAAATAGCATCGTCATTGAGAAATTGTATAACTCTGTCAGCTCGTTACAAAAACCAATTCCCGAACAGAGGTTTTGAACTTTTAAAAAACTGTATTAACATTACCATTTGTCATCTGCACAAGAATTAGCAGAATGATGCTTTTGAAATCTTTGGCACTTGTTCAACAATTCTTTCGTCCTGAAATAAGAATTTCCAGGTTTGTAGCTGGAGTTGGAGAGAGTGACGAGAGCTCGTCTGCATGACAAATACACCTGTCCACCTCCCGCCAAGGCACCATTGCTTCCTCTTTCTCTCTTGTCACTATTAGAATAAACAAGTGCGCTCTCAGCAAGGACCACCCTCTCGCCTTGGGTGCTGGATCCCTTCTCTTCACCAAGTCTTGCTCCGGCATCTCCTCTCATGTCTGCTTCATCGTTTCCCCTCTTTGCCCTGCGCGCGCTACCAGGCTTTCTCCCAGAGCCTAGAAGAAAAGAGAAAACCATCTTTATCGACTGAGTCATCTGTGATAACAGGACATGTTTTTACCTTCTTTAGGCATAGTGAAGCACTGTGCTAGTAAAGGAATTGTCCATATTTTCAGATAGGCATTCTGATGTATTTGTGGGTGAGATAATAACGTCAGGAATTTGCTTTATACTACTTCAAAAAACCATTTTTAAAAAGAGGCGAATGAAGGAAATGTGGCAAAATGATGATAATTGTTGAATCTAGACGATGGGCAAATAAGAGTTTTTCTACTATTGTCTTCTTGGTTTCAAAACAAACACATCTAAAAACAAGGTCGCCCCATACATCTTCCAGCCATCACCCCTTTCCTCTCTTTCATGACAGGGGTGATTTCTTGTGAAGGCTCGTCTGTGCAAATTATCTGTAATGCCTCTTCTTTCACTCTTTCTGAAACCCACTTTATTTAAACTCATCACCTCAATGCTCCACCAAAGCTGAGGTAGAGCCGACACCAGTGCTTTCCTTTTTTGAGGAAGACTGGCCTTCAGCTAAATCTGTGCCCAGCTTCCTCTACTTTATATGTGGTACGCCTGCCACAGCATGGCTTGCCAAGCGGTGCCATGTCTGCACCCGGGATCCGAACCGGCAAACCCCAGGCCACTGAAACGGAATGTGCAAACTTACCCTCTGCGCCCCTGGGCCGGCCCCTCCAGTGATTTCTATGTTGCTAGTTCCAGTGTATTTGAACGAAAGCAGCCCTGAGCACAGCTCCCTCCAGAAACACCATCCTCACTCGGCTTTCCTCCTGTCTCACTTTCTGGGTCTCACTGGCCGGCTCTTTCTCCTGTCCCTGAGCCCCCGGATGCTGGGGTGTGCAGGGCTCGGCCCCCGGTGGGCTCTGGTTTCTCACTGTATGACTCCCTGTTAGGTACCCTGGTGCTAATTCCTCTACATGCTGATGGCTTCTAAGTTGACACCGCTAGGCTAGACATCTAATTACAGATCCACATCTCAGACGCCTACTCCACATCTCCAGCCGGCTGGGAATAATTATCAGCACATGAACCTGTGCAAAGCTGAGTCCCCTCCTTTCCCCTCTCCCACCTTCAGCCTTCCTCACAGACCCTGCTGGCAGCTCCCATCTCCAGGCGCTTGGAGCCTCAATCTCCCCTCTCTCGTTTCTGCCACTCAAACTCTCGAGGCAATTTTCCAACCATATTCAGACTTTCTTTTTAGCTGAGAGCCATTTCCACTATTAGGCATGCCCTGACTCCCAGAACCCCTCAAGTGGGTTATTGAGAAACCTCTTCCCGCTTCCTCCTTGCCTCCTTCTCTCTATCCCAAGGGGACAATTCATGGCCCGGGGGCCACATCCAGCCCACTGCCAACTTGTGTTTAATCCTTGAGCTAGGAATATGTTTTTAATATTTTAAATGGTTGAAAAATATCAAAAGAAGAACATATTGCGACACATACATTATATGAAGTTTAAATTGTAGTGTCCAAAAATCCAGTTTGATTGGAACACAGCCCTACCCATTTGCTGACATATGGCCGTGGCTGACTTTCCTGCTACAAAACATATTTAGGAGTTGTGACAGAGGTGGTCAGGCCGCTAAAGCTAAAGTATGCCCTAGTTGGCTCTTGTAAACAGTAGGAAGAAACAAGGTTTGCTGACTCATGTTCTATTTTCTATAATTTTTCCATCTATATTGTATCTATCTGTATTGTTAGATACTGTATCTATCTATTGTTCTATTGTGCAGAATGATTCTGCCAAAACAAAAGAAAGATCATGCCATTTGTCTTCTCAAAACCATTCATCACCTCACCTCAACAAAAAGTTCTTTTTTTGTGTGTGGTTTCTTTTTTTTATTATTGAGGTATAATTGATAGAGAACATTATATTAGTTTCAGGAGTACAACGTGATTCAATATTTGTATGCATTGTGAGAAGATCACCACTAATAGTCTAGTTAACATCCATCACCACACAGTTATGTTTTTTTTCTTGTGATGAGAGCATTTAAGATTTACTCTCTTAGCAACTTTCAAATATGCAATATAGTGTTATTTATCTTTGGACCTGTCCTCCACCCATTTCACCCTCTCCCCTCCCCGTGTCTCTGACAATCACCAATCTGTTCTCTGTATTTATGAGTCCAGTTTTTGTTTTTTTTAGATTCCACATATAAGTGAGATCGTATGGTATTTGTCTATTTGTCTTTCTCTGTCTGAACTTATTTCAATTAGCATAATATCCTCAAAGTCCATCCATGTCACTGCAAATGGCAAGATGTCCTCTTTCTCATGGCTGAATAATATTCCGCTGTATATATACACCACATCTGCTTTATCCAATCATGAATAAATGGACAGTTAGGTTGTTTCCATGTCTCTGTTGTTGTGAATAATGCTGCAGTGAATGTGGGGGTACAGATAGCAGTTTGAATTAGTGTTTTTGTTCTCAGAGACAGTTCTTACAATGGCCTGGACATCAGATGACCATACGCCCAATGGTCCAAACTGGTTCATTATTGAGAGCAAAATTGAGAGTTATCAATAATTACATGTAAATAACTGGGACTGCCTCAGGCAAACTGAGGCGTATACCCACCTTACCGCAACGCTTCACACAATTTGACCCCATCAATTTTCTGGTCTCAGTTAGCACAAGCTGCCATAACAAAATGCCACAAACTTGGCAGCTTAAACAACAGATTTTTTTTTCTCCCAGTTCTGGAGGCTGGAAGTCCGAGATCAGGGCGGCAGCGTGGTCCGGGTCTGGTGACAGCTCTCTTCCTGGATTGCACACGGCCGCCTTCTGGCTTTGTGGTGGAGGGAGAGAGAGCTCTCTGGTATTTCTTCTTAGGAGGACACTAACCCCATCCTGAGGGCCTCGCTTTCATGACCGCATCTAACCCCAGTCACCTGCCAAAGGCCCCATCTCCAAATACCATCACCCTGGGAGTTAGGGCTTCAATGGACAAATGTTGGGGGGCACAGCTCAGTCCACGGCAGATCGCATCTCCTACTGCTCTCTCCCACCGTTCACTCAGCTTCAGCCACAACGCCTCCTCCATCTGCCTCAGATACCCCAGTGCTCCCACTTGGAGCTGCTGTTTCCGGTGCCTGGGGTCCTCTGTTCCCATCTGCTCTCCCTCTCACTCCCTGCACATGCTCCTCAACCGCACTTCCCTGTACCCACATCTGTTCACCTCCACTTAGCGATGCAGCTCAGCCACACAGTCCTGACCCCATTTAGTCTTTTTTTGTCCTATAGCAATGATCACCACTGTGATACAAGGTCCAGACTGTAACAGGTGACTGCATAGTTTCTTTACTTCCGTATATGTAGGGCTGGGGACAGCTGTGTAACTGCTCAAAATACAGTTATCAAAGAAAAAATTGTAAATGAATGAATAGGCCTTGTTCTGGTCTTTTTGGCAGGAAGAAAACAGCAGATTATCAACTGTCTCCGAGATAGCAGATATGGGAAGAGTATCGTCCATACAGTTTTTTTCCTTCAGCATTTATTCTAGAGGGTGGGGAAGTAGTAGTGGGAAGTGGGGAAAGGAAGAGACACGAGAAAGAGAATCATTTATTTTCTCTACGGTTTCAATGAACTCAGAGTTCAACTGTCAGCAGGAGAACTTTACATAAAATTAGACCATTCCTGACACGTTGCTTTGTGATCATCTTTTTTCTTCTTTTAATTATGTATCAGAAAATATTTCCATGTTAATACACAAATCCTAGAGTGACACTGAAAGGAGTGTGGCCGCACCGTAATTCACTTATCATCTGTTCTCAAACATGCATCTTTTATGTAAATAGTCCCGAACTCATACACACAAAAGTAGAATTAAAATATGTCTGGGATATTAGCTAATATTTTCAGCCCTTCTCTTCATCTCATCTCTAATTCAGAATCTGAGTTTGCTCCCTCAATACTCTTATGGGCATTTCGTTCTTTTGGACAAAATTATCAGATTTTTTCTAAGGAATGCAGATGAGAAATAAGGCAGCATATCCACATAAGGCTTATTCCAAGAATTTAAGCATGTTTTGATGTAAGAAAAGTCATAATCATAGTTATTATGTTAACAGACTAATAGAAAAAACAGAACTAGATTCTTCATTTATTTTTCCATGAATATATATGGCATTTATTTTACAAAAAATCCATTAACTGAAAATTGATAATATCACATTAGCAAAGAAATTCGCCGATGTCCTCCGTTTCTCTCCTTTAAATTAGTTGCAGAATTAAACAAAACTCTCCAGCGAAATGAATTCTTAACATGACTGAGTGTTGGATATTACAAGTCTCGGTAAAACCCCAATGGCATAGTCGCAAAATGGCATACACTTCAGGTAGTTAGACTTCGGGGCAGGGCCAAGGAAGCATCTCCACTTTCTATTCAGGCTGGAAAGTCATCACTGCTTTTGAAGAGCACTTGATTATTTGTCTCAAATATTAGAGCTTTGTAACAAAAGACAAGTTGGAGGGCCAGGTCCTGATCTAACTGGAACCTCCACATGGACAAAGGATGCATGCGTCCCATTAATTGTTGCACTCCAGCCATTAGAATCAGCCTGGGAAAATGGAATCCGGTTATAACACGTCTTGAACACGTGAATAAAGGCGTGGGTAAGTTTCTGAACATCTATGACATCTGTGCTCCTGCATTATTTTCTATGATTATGGTCTCAGGAGAATTGCCAGGAATTGCTATTTAAAGTTCACAGTGGCTTAAGACAGATTTCCCAGTAGGAAAGCTTATTGTTTTAGTAGAAGCATAACATAGTTTATCTATAAACAGCTCTTCCACTAATGTTCACTTTGGCCCAAGTCTTTCGTGTAAGACTTGCTTCTCAGACAAAATAATAGACATATGACTACTTGGATGCAGCTTTCTACTTTCATTTTAAGAATAATCTTGACTATGGGAGGGGCTCAGTGATACCAGGGACATTACAAGAAATAATAATGACAGTAATGGCTGTCAAGTAAGGTGTGACAAATCTCTGCACATTTTCTTCATGTAAATACTATTAAATATATCTATCGTCTGAAATTCTTAAGCCATTTCATCAACAGCGACCATTGCATTTTAATTCAAATATTTAATAAGATCTACAAAGTTAACACAACAACCATATCAAACGCATTGCTTTCCTCATTAGTGTGTGTCTGGTTTTGAATGCAGAGGTAGTCACCTGTCTGTGCTTTCTTGATAGAAGGTAGCCTGTGCATACAGGTGTGAATTGTTAATTCCTTTTCACTGGGCAAATAAAATCATTGACTACCATTCAAAATCATATTATGAGCTATCATTTTATTTATTTACTTTTTTAAAGATTTTGTTTTTTTCCTTTTTCTCACCAAAGCCCCCCAGTACATAGTTGTATATTCTTCATTGTGAGTCCTTCTGGTTGTGGCATGTGGGATGCCGCCTCAGCGTGGTTTGATGAGCAGTGCCATGTCCTCATCCAGGATTTGAACCAACGAAACACTGGGCCGCCTGCAGCAGAGCGCATGAACTTAACCACTCAGCCACGCGGCCAGCCCCTATGAGCTATCATTTTAAGTAAGAAACTATAACTCATTTGAGAAGATTTTTTAAAATTCGCTAATTTAACTACTCACCTTCTAACAACTATAACAAGTGACGTTTGAGTTTTTTTTTTAATTAAGGTTTAATTTGCATACAGGAAAATTCACCCTTCTTAGGGCATGGTTCTGTGAGTTTTGGTAAATGCATTTTATTGCTAAGCAGTCTTCTGTTGGATGGAGGTACTAGGGAGCCATACTCGGATGGTAGATGTGAGAGTTTTCAGATTCCAAACAATATCTTAAAACCGTATTGAATTCAGGAAGATTTTTCAGAAAGCATCTGTTTCTCGTAAGAAGCCTGAATAACAAAAGATTACTGCTGGGCTCTTAGCATTCCTCCTCTGACATCTAAACGTGGTGTCAGCGCTCTAAATGTCCTAAAATACCAGGATACGTATTGTTTCTGCAAGCCGTTGACCCCGTGGGTATCGCTTGCCCTTGGTAGGCTGACTTGGAGAATGAGTCTTAGATAATGTTGACATTTGCACATAGAATCCGTGGGTGTGTTATTCTTCTGCAAGGCAGTAACAAAAATATTGTAACTGAAGTTGAGGGAACTCAGATTGACTGATGCTTTATATATTGTAGAGCGTTTAAGGAAAAGGAAGTATTGTGGTGGACCAGGAAGAGCAGAATATTGCAATATTCCACATTCTAGATGGTGCAGCTTTCAAGCTTGAGTCCTGTCCATGGGTATTGACCTTCACTTACTGTGAGTTCTAGGTGGATAAGATGATCATGTGTCTCCCTCCTGGCAATCGTAAGAAATCTTCCCAATAAGTTCTTACTCTACTCTGGGTTAGAATGCGCCCAATTTGGGGCAGACTCCAGGAAGACATACCTTTATTTCAGAGGCTGAAATAACCATATAACTATAGGAACTAACATGCCCTTCTTAGGGGCATGTACGTCCAAGGATAGCTTAGGGACCATCCAGTGTGGGAGACTAATTGTTCAACAAATTCTTCTCCTTTTTGAGAATCTCAGGGTCCTCTCTTTATTTTCCTCTGTAAAACCTGCAGAAAATAAAAGGCATTTTATCATTTGTCCAAACCGCATGATAAATCTTCTATGTCACAATGGCACTATTCTAATTTCACAATTAATCAAATATTTAAGACAAACTTTCATACTTGATTTGAGAGGTGAGGACATCAGTATGTCTCCTGCACTGGCTGTTTCATTGTGTGATATTCATAATTTCAAACCCCGTGGCACACACAGCACGCTGCTCATAGGAGTGATTAATAATCACGCATTTGTCTGAGGCTGAAAATGCCAAGTCAAAATTATAGTGACTTTATCATTAAGCCACATTTTTCTCCTGTGATAAGTTTTTTCTCCTGTGATAAGCTCTTTTCTCTTGTAATAAGCAACTTATCTGTATTTAGAAGAGCTTATTTGTATGTATAGCTCTACATTTTAAATCAATTATTCTTGTTAAGTATATGCATATTTGTGATGATGATGTATTTCATTAACATGAATTCTTATGTAAAAAATAAGACTAGAGTAGAAATGTAAAACATAACAAAATTTTTGTATTATAGATTCCAAATGTAGACAATACAATGTCACATAAATGATATTTACCTCAGTATGTTATAAGGAAAATAATAGCATTATTGTATAGTCTTCCTTTCTGTTAGCAGTTTTGGGCCCCATATGAAGATTTTTAAGTTATTCTTTAGAACAAAGCTATAAACCCTCTGAAGTAATTTCTCGATATCCTCTCAAATAATAATAAAGTTATTTCTCAATATCTTTACTTATCCTCATAGAGAGTGGCCATTATCTAAACCAAAAAGGAGAAAATATAAATTTGGCCCTTAAAGCAAAATTCTGTTTCCGAGGCGACAGAAGGGGCTATTTTGTCACACACTCTCTGGAGAAGATAGGAAGGTAAATTCCTCGGAAGAGAGATGATTTTGGAAGGACTATTCTGCTTTGCTTTTTTTCTTTTGTTTTGTCAAGCAACTTCAGTCTCTGACAACAAATGCTGTCAGAACAATGTTATTTTTCTCCCCATAAATGTGTTCCCTCTGTGACATGGAGACTGAGTGGAAATAATGTCGCATTTCTCTAGATCAGTGGTTCCCGGAACGCGAGCAGGCAGTGCACTCTCCCGGGGGGCTTGTTACAAGGCAGGGCTGGCACCTCTCGAAGGACTCCAGGGCTTCAGGTCTGGGGCTGGACCTGGTGTCTGCATTCCTAACAAGTTCCACGTCTACCATTTGAGAACCAGGGATCAAGGTACCAGGCAACTCTCCAGGGATCTCAGCCTTGTGAGCACTTACCAGGCAGGACTGAAAGAGGCTGGCGTCGTCCTGTTTCTTCCAACGGACTGTGGCAACTGAGGGCGGGCATCCTTCATCCTCACATCCAGCACCATGAGAGCGCACCGCTCACAGGTTTTAAACAGCATTTGTCAGATGATTTCAAAAGACACCGGAAGAACTTTGCAAGAGGAGTAGCTACTCAACAATTATTCTTGGGAATATCACCTTCACGGTTTTAAACAATGTATCAATAACTAAAGTGGAAAAACATTTGTTTGGGGAATTACATGTTCTAATGAAAAACAGACTTGCTTAGAAAATTTTAAAACATAGAACTGAAACAGCGAAAGATGATATTAGGCACGACGCTGACGTGCAAACAGCAGGTAAAAAAGCTGGTGACGTCTGTTATAGGTACATTTGATTAACATAGATAGCTAATTTCCTTGACTGAAGGTTGTAAACGTTTTCTTCTTTTCCTCTGGGTGAAAATCATCCATTTCCTGTGCTTTTAAGACTCAATAAAATAATACATTAAAATTAAATTTTCATTTACGTTAACATGCTGTGAAAACCAATGCACGCGCACACACACACACACACACAAACACATTCCTTAAGTAGACGATAAAGCAATTTATATCTGGGACACATTTATTTTAATAGAAACAAGTTATTGACAGACAAGAGCTGAAGTAGAAAATGTCATTCTGGGCTCAGTAGATGGCTGGGTGGATGGCAGTGGGATTTGGAGAGGCAGGAAATTGATAAAAGGTCCATGCCCAGATATGATTAAGTTATTCAGAGCATGAAATTTAGAAAAACAGTGAGTCATCTTCCGTGGGACTTTTGGGTCAACAAGTATGAAAGGGAAAGCATAAACACTCTGCCTTGTCCTGTGCTTCGTGCTCCTGCCAGGCTCAGCCTCCTCTGGAGGGACCTGCCATGTACTGTAGGGGCGAAAAGCGATGCTCATATGGGCAATTATTCTACTTGGACTACAGAACTTCACCGTGGAAACTAGAGTAAAGCAGCTTTGTTCATTGGACTCCATAAAATCGTTTAACCTCCTCATCTTTATTGAGGTATAATTGACAAATAAAAATTGAATATATGGAAAACTCCTATATATTAAGCTGACTTCCAGGAGTCTCAGAGAGTCAACCAAGGGAAGCTTCTTCATCTCAGCAGAAGGGCTGGGCTGTGCCTTCCAAGCTGGGAACACAGGATCACACACACCTGCCCACAGAGGCCCTGGTTGTTTTAACCTCAGCGTCTGGCACAGGTCCCTCCTCCCTTCTTGTTGCTCCATCTTTCTCTTTATTTCTGCTCACTGTTTTCCTGACATAACCTGTTGCAGAATATTACAATAATTATTCCTAGTTTCATTCCCTCACATCCCTGCTTTATACTGTCATCAGAATTAATTTTCAAAAAAAGCTTTCCTCTCTTCCTCAAAAATCTGCTATTACTCTTGCGTTGTAGGGGGAAGGCCAGTATGTTTCGAGTATACCATAAGACCGTACACGCTCTAATCCCACTAACCCTCAAGACCAGGTGTACTGGGGCCCCATCTTCCCTATTTGCATGCTTTTTCATGTGCTCCTTCCTTTAACCTGAAATGACTTTCTTGCTTGTTCTTTTTCCCACCCTTCAAAGAGTCTGGAAATTAAAAGCCTTCTCATTCAGCTACACCTGAACAATGACATAGAGAAAGCATGAGTAAGTATGAAAAATAACTCCACACA
Organism: Equus quagga; assembly: GCF_021613505.1. NCBI lineage: Eukaryota > Metazoa > Chordata > Mammalia > Perissodactyla > Equidae > Equus > Equus quagga. The sequence continues at coordinate 30,295,556 of NC_060278.1, read as the reverse complement.
CTAAGAGTTTCATGACACTAAAGAGAATCATCATTTACTCTACTCAGAACTTTTAACATGTAATTTCTTCCCCACCTGTCTTTGTTATAAATAGTATTTAAATTTGATAACATTTACCATCCATCAAATTAATCCTTGGTATTGCTTTGTTTACCATGAGCATTATCAGAGTCAGGCTTTCTGTCTTGGTCTTGAGAAGCTAATTATTGCTAAACAATTAAGAAGAATTAAAGAATTTAATGAAGAGATAACTCAGGATTGAAAGGGCGTAGAATTTTCCTTCCTGTTCCGAAAACTTCAGGGCGTGCCCAGCCAGGAGTGAGAGCCACCAGGACTGAGTACAGGGAAGGTGATTCTGTTCTGGGACTCATCGAATCTGGTAGCAGAAAGAAATTTCTCTCCACCCTTCATTTTGGGAAAGTAAATTCCACAGCACACTGCAGAGCCTCGAGCTTATTATCTCCAAATACCATTTGAAAATAAGTGATCAGCACTGTGGAGTCATTAAATATACACAATTGGAATATTGAGCTTATAATCTATGAGAACGACTTGGAATATATCGCCTCATTATTTTATTTTATGGCCAAAGACATAACTTGCATTATGTTTCAGTGAACAATGGGCACCAAACCCTGACAAAATTACCTCATTTCTTTTTTATGCTTTCTCAATATAGGCAAATGCATTACAAACTCTAATTTATTCTGACCCAGAAATCGCTCTGTGGCATATTTCTGCAGGCCCTTGTGTGCATGAAACAAGGAGTCATTCTGCGTAGGATCATTTTTTGTTTTTCCTTCTTCAAATTATTGTTTATATTCCCAAAAGTTAAAATAAAGTCAAATTAGCTATCCTTGTCAACTTTCATTGTAATATTCCCCAGAAGATGACAGTGTTACCTAGGAACAATGTCGTTCTACCATGTCTAGAATAAGAAAACTAATAGCCATATTAGCAATCAAATAAACGACAATGAAAACAATTGTACCTTCATCATACAATTTGATCCTGAGTATCTGAGTCCGTTCTGAGCTGCACAGTGTATTACATTAAAGACAACAACAGGAAACGAGGTTGGTTAACCAGAAGACGGAGGGCAGGAGCTGACAATGGAATGGAAGTGTAGGGATGGTGTCAGTTGCTTTTCTTCATCATCAGCGTCTGTGCATTCGCCCCTGTTCACCCAACTCTTAGCCCCCAGAGAAGGATCGTACACTGGTGCTCTGAGTTCAGCGTTCTTTAATATGGAAAAGCCCAGACTTTTGCATTCCTATCTTAAAACACCTTAAGAATTCATTGTTGAGTGCAAGAAGCCAGCCACAAAGAGGACATGTTGTATGATTCCACTTGTATGACATTCAAAGCAGACTGGAATAAACTCATTGAGCTGGAAATTGGAATAGCAGATACCATTGAGGGTGGGAGAGGGTCCATGGACTGAGAGGGGTCCCTGGGAGACTGCAGGGATGCTGGAAGGTTTTTGTTCCTTGATCATAGTGGGTATAAGAGTGCACACACTGGCAAGAATTCATTGAGATCTACACTTAAGATCTGTGCCCTTTACTACATGTTTGTTAAACCAAGGAAATTTTAAAAAGAATAAAAAAAAGAGACTGCTTTGAGAAGAAACAGCTTAGAAACACCCCCACTCTCCCAACACATGCAAAGGGAAGGGTGACAGACACCTGCAGGAGCCTGAAACCCAGGAAGGGCCACCTGTCAATCTGGTTCTGCTTCTCTCCAATTGCTTGAATCCTCTTGATGCGTTCCATGTGACTCAAACAGAACAACACACACTCTCCCACTGTGATTCTCAGATTATGTTCCTACGGAACATGGATTTCTGAGAGCTGGGCTGAGGGAGTTTTGCTGCTGAAATTGAGTAATAGAAACCTTTTTCCCATTTTGCAGAGAATTTAATGGGTGGTATTTTCTTCATTTGGTATTTTTCTTTTCGCAAAAATTCCTTAAATGTCTGTTATCTACTCTCACCTTTCTTTTATTGTGCTTTTACCAAAAACAAAATTGATGAGCAAACAGCAAATTCACATTAGAGAAAAACACATAAACTGCTGGCCCTGTGGAGTTGGACAGCTCACTTTCTTTGGGTCTGTGTGTTGGTCATACCTTAATGGACACCAAAATATGATGACCTTCATCAGTGGGTCACAGTGCTTTGCAAACGTCTAAAGTTCTAACAGGATGTTGGGTCCCAGATTCTTGGGCATCTGATCTGTTGGGAACTTCTGCCCTATGAAGTGTGGGAATGGCTTCTCTCTATAACGTTGGAGGAAGAACCAAGTCAATTGTGTGTTCTAGACCCAAAGAGGCAGAGATAAAGTTCATTCCTTCAACTGAAGAATTATTACAATGACTAAATGCCCCGTCCTCTCCAGGCACACCAGCGAGTAAGGTCTCAGCCCAGAGCTTTCTCTTGTAGCTCAGAGAAGGTGAGAGTGCAAAGATGAGGGAGCAAAATGAGGGCGCTGAGCTGTTTGGGTTTCTTTATGCTTTAATTTTTCAAAATGCCTTAACTCTTTATTGTGCTGGAACAATTACATCCAAGCTCTATTTTATAGATCAGGAAAGGAATATCCAGAGTAAACAAGCTGCTGAAGTACTTACATATATTTATTTTGAGGCCAAAGCCAGACCTCAAAACTAAAACCTCTGACAACAGCACTGACTTATTTTTTAACGTTATGACCTAAATTGTATTTGGTTTGGGCTTTCTTTGTTTTTTGTTTGTTTTTTATTAAGGCCTCTTTTTTTAGAGCAGTTTTAGGTTTATAGCAAAATTGAGAGGAACTTAGAGATTTTCCATACACCCCTTGACCCCACACACGCACGGCCTCTCCATCATCAACATGCCCCACCAGATGGTACGTTCCTCACAACCGATGAACCTACAGGGACACATCATTGTCATCCAAAGTCCACGACTGACAGCAGAGCTCATGTCCAGTGTTTTACATTCTATGGCTTTGGACAAATGTCTACTAACAGGTATCCATCATAATGGTGTCATAAAGAGTTTCACTGCCCTAAAAATCCTCTTTGCTCCTCCTCTCCATCCCTCCCTCCCCTGGTGACCCTCGATCTCTTTATTGTCTCTGCAGTTTTGCCTTTACCAGGAAGTCACAGAGTTGGAATCACACAGTATGTGGCCTTTTCATCCCTAGGATTTTGAATCCGTTCTTTAAATTAAAGAGAAAAAAATGTATATAGAACAATTCCTTTGTTCACAGTCCTATCCCCGGTCCTGGGAACATCATTTTGAATCAGGTTGATGGACTCCTCCTGCCCTGAACTCTGGGACACTAAGCAGTTACTTAGAATATAAGTGTTTCATGATTTTACCAAAAGAATTTCCCTGCAGGAGATTCAACGGGCATGCTCCCCTTTGTCCTTCTTGTCTGACTCTGAGAGACACGCGTTCTTTACTTACCCCCATCCTGGAAACAAGTGTGTGCGGGCATCAGAACTCCTCATAGACTCAAGTGGTTCAAGTGGAGAGAAACAGACGGGAAAATGGGGAGGGAGAGATTGGCAGGCAGTGATCCGGCTGCCAAGAGGGCTAGCTGGAAGCTCCAACTGTCCGCCAGGCCTAGGGCAACCTCGGGGAGAGAAATGTCATCATGGTGACACATATATTTATAGATAACAAGCCACCAAAACATCCAAGTAATTAATAATCCAAATACGCTGTTCATAAAAGGAGCCTTGAGATTTTGAAAAAGGTTTTTCACTTTGGGTTTAAGAGAGTAAAAACTCAGATGAAAGGGCCACGTTAAGGTGACTTCAAAGTGGCTGTTTCTCTTTTGAGGAGGAAAATGGCTATCAAATCCCCTTCTTGATAAAATCAGCATTGCCTGCGCCTGGCTCAGTGGCATTATCAGGTAATTCGTCTGCTTCCTCTGCCATCCCAGAGCTTCGAGAGGCTGGCTTCCCGCCTTTCATCTCCATGGCAGCTTACATCCCCCCATCTCCCCCGCTACCTGAGGATGGGAAAAGGGAGTGCGTGAAGTGATACTGCACAGCGTGGAAAGGACAGCCAACGGGTACTTCTCACAACCCAGATGCCTGTTGGCCGTTGAAGATACCACGTGCCGCCCCCGGGCCACCATGACACAGCTCTCACACTGAGCGGGTTCAGGTTTTATTTTCTGGGGTTGAAAGTTTGCATCGAATTTGGTAAATGTCATTTAGACACTTAAGTCAGATACCTGAGCTCCTTGTCTTCTTGTTACTGTGGAGAGTCTTTCATTAAGTAAACTTTTAAAGTTAGTTTCCATTCTTGAGTGATTTAGAAATCCCCAGGAGCTACATACGCATCGAGACTCTAGAGCGAGATGGAAGGCTGAGGGCTGAGTATTACCCAAGGTTTCCTTGAGCAAATGAGGATTCAGGAGATGCTGCAGGTGTCCCTTCCTCAGTGAACGGACACACTCAAGCGTTTCCTAGGATCTAGGGACCTCATCCTTGCTGTCCCCTAAGGCCATCCATGGTCCAGTATTCAGTGGAGTGGTCAAGCAAGTGTGTATGATCAGAGCCTGCTTCAAGTGTTGGCTCAACCACCTGCCACCTGATGACCTCGGTGCTGGCTTAACTGCTCTGTGCGTATTTCCTCAGCGGTAGGAATGAGCCTAAAAACAGTCTCCCTTATAGCATTGCTCTGAGAGGGTATTTCTCAAACCACTCAAACAGCAAAGCTAAGAAACATTACCATGCAGGAGACTCCAGTCTCCTAACCTCAAGGGTGGTGCTCTCCTCACTGCACCAGTTACGTATCTCCCAAGCTCCTCATGGGTGTTTCTCCAGGAAACTGTAAAATTCCTGAGCTGCGAAATGAATGGTGAGCTCTGACAACACTTTCTGAAGAGCAGGCAGCGTGATGTGCTCCCACTTCTTTTCTGTGCACTAATCTGGCTCAGTGACTGTGAAACACAGGTCCACAATGGGTCTCTATTAATTCTCTTATTTTAGCAAACTGATTTTTAACAGCCTTAAGAAGGAATAATTTACGCCATAATATGGACTATTGCAAGTGTATGATCCAATGACTTTTTACTAAATTTTGTGTCTGACTTCTTTCGCTGAGCATGATATTTTTGAGGGCGATCCATATTATGACTGCATCAGTATTTTATTTCTTTTTAATACTTAATAGTATTCCATTGTAAGAAAATACCACATTTTGTTAATAGACATTTGGGTTATTTCCACATTTTGTCTATTACTATTACTGCTGCTTTGAGCATTTCTGCACCTCTGTGTGAACATGTATTTTTATTTATCTTAGGTAGATGCGTAGGAATGGAATTTCTGGGTTGTATATTAAATCTATGTTTAATTTTGTAAGAAGCTGGCAAACTGTTTTCCAAAGTGGCTGCAACATTTCCATTCCCACCATCAAATAGTGACGGCCCTGTGTTTCTCCGCATTCTCACCAAAAACTGGAACCCTCTGTCTTCTTGACGATGCCCATTCCTGTGGGTATACAGCACTCCTCATTGTGGCTGGAGTTGGCACACTGAATTTCACATGGAGACTTTAAGTCTTGCTAAAATCCCTACGGTGAAACAATATTCAATCTCTCCTTTCACAACCTCCCTGCCCAGAGTGACCCAGGGCCATGTCAGCAGCTCCAGCCTTAACTTCCCCATTCTCCCCACTCGTGGACAGAAATCTCCCAAGGAAAGTGGTGTATCTTAGTCATCTTCTCTTAAAAAGTTTTATTTTGGAACTGTTTTAGACTTACAGAAGAGTAAAATTTGTACGGAAAATTGCACAGAGAGTTCACGTTTACACTTCACCCTATTTCCACTAATGTTAACATCTTACATAAATCTGGTATAATTCTAAAACCTAAGAATTTAACGTTGGTATAATACTATTAACTAAACTCCAGTATTCATTTGGGACTCATCAATTTTCCCACTAAAGTCCTTTTACTTTTCCATCTTCCAGTCTAGGATCCCACTTTGCCTCGACCATATTATTGTTTTCCAAAATTGCTTTGGCTCTGCCAGTTCATCTATCTTTCCAGCTAGATTTTAGAATAAGCTTGCCAATATATTCCTAAAGACCTGCTGGCATTTTGATTGGGATTGCATTGAATCTATATGTTAAGTTGACATAATAACAATATTGATACTTCCAATACTGAACATAGCATACATCTCTACTTATTGAAGTCTTCTTTGATTTCTTTCATCAATATTTTGTAGATTTCAGCATACAGATCATGCACATATTTTGTTAGATTTATACCTAAGCATTTTATTTTCTTGGGTGCAATGCCAAATAAGATTTTTGCACCAATTATTCATTTCTAGCCTGTAGAAATACAACTGATTTTCTTACATAGACCTTGTAAGACTTTGTATTCTGCAATATTGCAAAATTTACCTACTATTTCCAGAAGATTTTTCTTTTTTAGATTCTTTGGGAACTTCTAGGTAGATAACCATGCCTTCTGTAGTAGAGATTTCTGATTTCCAGCACGATGTTGTATAGTGGCGTTGAGAGAGGAAGTCCTTGCACTGTGCTCGATTGGATGGGTAGTCATTTAGGTTTTCATCATTAGTAATTATAATGCCAGTGGTATGTTTTTCATAGATGTCACTTAGCACATTATGGAGGGCCCCTTCTATTCCTGATTTACTGAGAATTTATATCATGAATGAAGATTATCTTTTTTTGTCAAATATTTTTCCTGAATCCATTGTGACTTATCTCATCAGTATGGTGAATTACTTTAATTGATATCCTGATCTCGAACCAGACTTTAATTCCTTGGACAAGCATCACTTTGTACTACCCTATCATCCTCTTTATACTTGGCTAGATTCGATTTGTCAACATTTGCTTTGGGGATAGTTATGTTTATACTCCTGAGAGATAGTGTTCTCTGGTTGGCTTATTTTGTATTATCTTTGCCAAGTTTCCACACTAGGGTAGCTTGGTCTTGTTTTCTATTTTTATTTCTGTGGGGTCTTTGGCTCTGATTGATTCTCAGCCTTCAGCAGGCACCACATTCCTGGACTGTGGACCTGTGGCCTCCTCAGTACTCCTGCCAGCATTAGTCTGAGCCCAGCATGTATTTCTGCTCTTTTTCCCAGGGTTGAGAGGATGGTTCCTGTCCCACTCCCTTAGATGAAATGGGTTTTTGCCAGTATCCCAAAGGTGATATTTATATCCATAGACTATAAATTTTTTTACATTCTTTGGAAATGCCTAATGATTGTAGATTTTTCCCGTAGAGGAGATGAGAAAGTACCAGACCAGGTTTTCATGACCTTCCTGCAGTGGCTGTTGATTCCCTCCCCAAACCTACAGCACCGGGGCACTTTCTGAGCAATCTTAGAGTTTTTACGGAGATTCCCTGGCTTTGGTCTGGAGGGAAAAGCCTGTAAGACGATCACACGAGGATGGACCCACATTTGTAGCACCCAGGGGTGCTCCAGCCAGTGCACTCTCAGGCCCCGGATTGCCAACCATCCCATCTGAACTCTTCTTACCTGGGCCCAGGTAAGCCAGCATTCTCCTCCTGTCTCATTTCTCCCTGCAGACACCAGTCTTTTCTTTGATTTGGGGCAAGTTGGTGGCATTCTAATTTCAGAATGCAAATAAGTTCAAGAAAAGACACAGACTTATTGTTGGGCAGTGTGTAGGTTTGAGATGACACTCTTTCCAGCTCTGCGTGCTCCAGCAGAAACCGGAAGTCACTTGTCATCTTTTTGTCTGTCAGAAATCTTACTTTCTTCACTGTAAAGAGATATGAAAAAGATTTGACATAAATAATAAAAAAGTAAAAGTAGTATAATTTCAATATTAACCATGACAATTTAGGCTCCTGTTCAATATGTATTTAACATTTCCTCTGGTTAGACACAGCAGCATACTTTACATAACATCTAATTCTTAAAACAACACAAAGAGATAGGTGATATAATTGTTATTTTCTATTTTTTCTAATTTGGGACATTCATGCGCAGAGACTTAGTTTCACCAAGTCACAAACCAAAATAAATAAAACTAAGGGAGTGTAAATTTGTCAATGTTACTTTTGTTCATTTAGGGCATATTAGATCTGTTTATAGAGCATAAGTGATAGAACGTGTATTGACATATAAAAGAATTTTGTTTAATATACACTTACTTTCCATGTGTGTAGAACACAGTGCAGAAGTTCCTGCCATCGTGAATGAGTCAAAGGGGGCTTCTATTAATGGAGTACCAAATTCCTAATTATGATAGTTTCCTTGATAAAGATTTCCAAGGAATGGTAACTAAGAGTATTATTATTTTGGGATACCAATGTAATTCATTATTCTGCAAATAATGAATATGTGGTTTCCAAGATAATAAGTTTAATAACAATGAGATACTAATTAAAATATTATGATAACATCCTGAATACAACTTTCTGAAAATTACATTATTTAAGTTATTAATGGAATCTAAGTGTTCATTAGAAGAGACACACTAAATGAATGTAACAACTTAATTCTTGGAACTGTAATAATTTAACAGAAATAAAAGAGAGTTTATATTTCAGTATTTACAGTATCGAGAGAGTGTAATCTTTGAGTGTTGCAGTGACAATTATATTTTCCGTAACTCAAACATGCAACTAATATATGAGGAAAGCGTAGAGACCAAACTCAGCTTATTCAAAGCAAACAACTTAATTAGGACCTAGTAATATTTTACTGTAATTGGCATATAAACACCCCCCGATAAATGTTGACTTTTATCGATTTGAGCACAAGATAAAATTAACTTGTGATTGATTAGGTTAGTTCAGAAAAACTAACAGAAAGGTGGAACTTTTAAGATTTGAGATGTTGAGGATTGCATGTGGGGCAGGTTCGAGAGAGGTGAGGGAATCACTTTGGAACATGTCCCTTCAGGGCCATGTTGGGATATAAGTTCACATGTCGAGTTCAGAGTTGCATATAAAAGTCCAAAGCCCACAGTCTCAGCATGGTTGCACCAGTTATCATGAATTCCCGGAGTGGATTCAGTGGTGAATAATAATGCCCATGCGATCATATTCTGATTCACTTGATGGCCATGTAACTCATTATCTTCCTCTTGAGTCAAGATATTTTTCAGCATGCACCTCTGTTGAGACCTTCTATACTCTCGGGTATGCATTTGGCTTTCAGTATATTCATGTTTTAACTGTGTAAGGTTAAGTCATGCAGCCGCAGCCTCCAACTTGAGCTCCGAGTTCTCCATGGCAGTGAACACACTGGGTAAGACATTTTCATGCACGGATTTGTCAAACAAACATCTGACTAGAATTTAAGACAAGGGTTGAGTGCATCTGGGTGATATGGTAGTAGGGCCGAGAAAATTTTAAAAGTTGTATGCCTGTGGACACCTTGAGTTGAGTTTACACCACACTGGGAGGGAGATCTCTCGACAGCATCCGAGACCGTGGGGTGTCATGCATGGAACGTGTGGAGATTTGAAGACGCCCCACATGGTGTGAGCTCCTGCTGTCCTTTCCTGCAGCGTCCTCCATGACCAGCTTTTGCGAGGAAGCCGCTTGTGACTGGCTGTGCCTCTAAGCTGTTTGGACAACGGTTTCCAGCTGCGGTAGCCCGTCACTGCTTGAGCTAACAGCAGACACGGTCCTTCTGGTTAACAGTAGGTTAAGCCTCTTTGTTTGGGCAGGAGTGCAGCTCCTCTGGCAGTCCTCTGGGAGATTTTTAACAACACAGCTCTTGCCTCTAGCTGTACAATTTACTCACTTCTTCAGTGCTTTCAGGTTTATGCGTGCACCAGCTGTATTTCCATGGCGAAAACTTCACATGCCCTCTCCGGCAGCGCCAGGGGAGCCCATTGATCCACGGTTCTGAGTGAACGGCTTGTCATTTGTGTCTGACTTCCAACTCTGGCTGCAGGCTCTGCAGCCCTGCGTCTGTTTGTGTGGGCTCTGCTAAATCCCTGGTTGGCAGCACTTGGCCCAAGTACCAGAGAAATGATTGAGAGAATGATGTGGAGCGTGCCGAGGTCAGATGCAATCAATCCACATGGCATTAAAAACAAATAAAAAACGCCTATCCTCCAAACACACCAATGTTTATATGTTCAACTACCCTTCTTGAGTAAGTAAATTGGTAGAAACACATGCATAAACGTGTGTGTGTATGTGTATACATATAGACACACATACGTGCTCACTTTGTTAGGTGTACGCTGTGAAGAGCATCTAAATGGTAAAAATGGAGAGCTGCAACAAAACGCTGTCAAATTCAGCAAAATGTGACTCAGGTACTCCTGTAGACTGAAATTTATTTGTTGAAGCCTAAGCTCCAGGGTGATGGTGTTAAGAGGTGGGGCTTTGGGAAGTGATGAGGTCCTGAAGGTGGAGACCCTCATGAATGAGATTAATGCCCACATTATAAGACCCCAAAGAGAACCCTGTCCCTTCTGCCACGTAAGGACGTAGTGAGAAGACGGCCATCTGTGAACCAGGAAGCAGGCCCTCACCAGACATGGAATCTGCCGGCACCTTGATCTTGCACTTCTAGCCTCCAGAAGTGTGAGACATAAATGTCTATAGTTTATAAGCCACTCGGTCTGTGGCATTCTGTTATACCAGCCCAAAGGGACTAAGAGAAGTACCTAGCGAAGAGAAAATAAAAAGAAAATCGATAATAACAGCAAGGATGCAGCACTGACCACGTGCCCTCAGGGATGCAGCAGCGCCAGCGGTGGGGAGGAAATGCCCAGTGTTCCATCCCAAAGTGGAGGGAGGCACCTCCTGTCAGCTCCTCTTGAACCAAGACAGGTGGCAGTGTGCGGCTACTTCAGAGACTTCATCGTCTAGTTTTGACTTTTAAACTTTTACTTATGCCTTAAAACGTTGGCCGTACAGCTTAGTGCCCAAGCTGGTGTCTGAGCACCATGAATCTGCAGGAGCAGTCAACGCGGCCTCGTGAGTCCTTGTCCTTCTGGGCATAGAGACAGACAAGGCTTCCCAATTGTCCTTGCAGGTGGCCTAAGCCATCAGGCTGAAGTACAGCTGATGGAACTTAAGTGGAAGTGAGAGTGGTGCGTGTCCGCAGTAGGCCTCTCTCCTACAAATTCCCAGAGATACAACACGCTCTGTGTGTTTCTCCGTTTGTCCTCCCAAAACCACCTTCGGTCCCACTGGGCCCTGGCCTGGATCCCGATTCTGGAGCTTCTTGCTCAGGTTCTCCTATGGACCACCTCTCTCCTCATGAGCAAGGTCACGTCTGGGAGCTGGAGTCCTGGCATTTCGTGCCCAAACAACTCTGAGCAAGTCTGCAGGACACGCAAGGAACTCTGCTCTGCTCTGTTTTCCTGAGGCCAGTTTCGATGGTCAATACACACAGCCTCCAGCTAGGGGTGTTGGGGACCAGGCATTGCTACGTTAGGGAGTGGGCAATGAAGACTGCATGTGTGCTCACACCGGACCTCACACCTGCACATGTGCGGCCATGGCTCTTGGTAATGTCCAACATGTCTGGAGGAAGGAAGAGAAGCGAGAAGGCAGTGGGCTGCAGGGAGAGCTGAGGACCAGGGCCGGGGCCAAAGGCTGATCCTCCATGTACTACTACATTTGGGCATGGAAATCCAGAGTCTGAGAATTTCCAGTTAAATCTGTCCTTTAAAACATCATGGCGGTACGTTTGTCACGGTGGGGGAATAAGAACACTTTGAACCATTTGTTGTCTTGATTTACAACTTGAAATAGTTAGACGTATCATACATAGAATTCCGTTTGTTCTCTTGCCAAAGCCCCACAGATGCAGTGAAGGATCAAGAAGCGGAGGGGTCAGCGGGATCTTCGGAAGGTCCAGGTGATGCAGAAGCCCGCTCGTGAAGGAGCCTGAGTTACTGAGTCAGCTGTGGGGCAGATCTGCTGATAACCCTGCCAGCTCCCATTGCGCTCTGATGTAAGCAAGAATTAAAACTTGCTGATGTTAAACCACAGAGATTTGGGGGCCATTCATTTTAAACACCAGAATTTTTTACCCTAATGTATACAGAAATTGGAACTGAAAAGGGGAGTATTCTGTAAGAACAAAAATTCTAAACACAGAATCAGCTCGGAATCATCTTAGTATTCAGTTGCTACGGGATGAGATCTGATACTACAAACTAGAGAGATGGGGACTCTTCTCATGCAGTGGAAAATAGATAGTGCAATGCTCCCTCCCAGGATAATCTGGAAGGTCGACTGAGTTCCCACCGAGCTGCCGGGGTAGAGGAAATGATCAAGAGAGTCAAAGTATTATTGTATGTGCCACCTACAGGCCTTCCAGGAGAGACAGGCTCATTTGCACAAGAGACAGAGAGTGGAGTCCAGAATCCTGAGACCTCAGATGAAGCACACGATGACTGAGAAAGGCTTCACTATACAAAAGTTCGTCAGGACCCAGCCTTGCATCCAAAGGCACACCAAGGGTTTGGCAATGCTCCTCCAGCCGGGTCTCAGGAGAGGGCCTTGGCTAGCGAGGGGGGGCCTGGGGCAGCAGATGCAAAGAAGCGGAACAAATTCGATACCTATTTCTAGGGATAGATTTTGGGTGCAGTTCCTGGCAGAGGAAACCGACTGAAGACAATACCTACAAAAACTTAAGAGGATTGTATTACCAGATAAACTAAAAGCCTAGATTAATAACAGTTTTTCCTATTTGAGACTTAAAATAACCCTTTGAATTCCCACCTTTCAAAATCAGGAACTGATTTTCAGAAGTGTCTTTTCCCCGAGCTGGGCATAGTTCCCAAGGGCTTCTTCGGCTGCGGCCATGGAGGATAAAGAAGAGTCATCTTAGAGGAACCAGAGGAAAATGAACAGGGACGTTCCCCCAGAGAGCAGAATGCAAATCTGTGGGGAGTTCTCTGTTGTGGTGGGGAAATGCTGTAATTCATTCTCTGTGGATTTCAACATCAACGGGCAGGGACACAAGACAACTCTGCCGTGCCATTCCTCCCTTCCTAAAGGGCGCTCTAGTGTCCTGTCTCAGCTGCATCACTGCCTACAGGGCAGAGACTGCCGTTCAGAGAGTGGGATTCTCCTTCGATACCCCTGCCCCGTGGTGTCCTATGATGGAGAGTAGAGAAGGTGAATGCTGATGCCCCGGCCTCATCTGCAGATGGACAACCACCCATGTGACCCAGCCCAGAGCGAGGAGGTGAGTGGGAGTCTAATGGCAGTTTCTGGGGAAGATTTCCTTTGATGCAAAGGGACAGACGCGATGGGCTCCAGGTCTTCCCACGCCCTTCTCCTGCTTTACACTTGGAGACAAGCTTGGAGCTTCAAAAGCTACTAGGAAAACACCTGGAAAAGCAATCAGAGATTCACACGTGTTGAACCCATAAGAGAAGTCATTTATCCCAAAGTTGTTATGTGAAAACATTAACTATTATTTTCTAGCCATTGTTTGTCAGATTTGTCTGTTACATCCAGCCAAATGCATTGCTATATGATACACAGCACATATATAAATATATTGTGCATTTTCCCATGGCACATTTCCCTCCTTGTGTCTTGAAACAACAATAAAATGACTAAAAGTGTTCTGACAATAAAATAAAAGTCAAATTACACAAACCAAAAATTAACATAAACCTAAATTTCTGGAAAATAGAGTGAATATTTCAATTTACCAGCCAAGGCATTACTATTGTATGGCATGCCAGAGAAAGTATAGTTTTAATTATTAGGTTAGAAGTTATGCAATTCTTCATAATTGTTAAAATATGTAGATGAATATTTTAAAATATCCATGTATTTTATTTACACATATAGCATATGTATTTTATTTATACATGTATTTCATCTATGTTAGAGAAAGCATAGTTTTTAGCTGGTAGATTTGAAATTATGCAATTCTTCATAATTTAAAAAATACACAGATGTCCTTTATTTTAACTTTTGTACAGAAAATGAGATTTTTATTATTTTGTGACCCAGTATTACACATTTTCACATTAAACTCCACATAAAATGGCAGAGAATTATATTTTCTTTTCTCGTGATTTAATATCTACGTTATTCTGGATCAAACACCTATATTCTTTGAGTACATTAAATTCACAAAGAAAGATAAACTTTACACAAATACTTTAATTTCTACAATCTCACGTAAGTGGTTCCATCTTTTTCAGCGCTTTGTAAATATTTGAATCACAGACGCGGTCACAGGTCCTTCTTCCCTTGAATGTTGACATTCGTTCGCAATTTTGATTTTGGAAATAATTGCATCTTCATGATGGGAGAATTAATTTAATGAGAGGGGTAGGTATTCAAACACCTTGCAAAATTAGATGGAAGCAGCAGTGGTGAGCAAAAGCTACAGAAACACCACCTGCGATGAACAGATCAGAAAAGACTCACAGGAAAACAAGGTTGGATCGTAGAACGGAATGCTGAAAACCATTTATTTTCTCAAACCGTGCTTTTTTTCGTACAACAAACTTAATTATTAGTGTGCCTTTTAGAAACTTGTAAATTAAAATACACGGGATGTTCCCAAGACTTTGCTCCGGATGACTCTCCACTCCGGAGCAAGCACGGGGGGATGAGTCTGTGACGTCCGGCCCCTCTGGCTCCAGCAACCCCAAGATCAGTAGGCGGGTAGTGGCTAAAACGCCCACCTGATTGGGGTATATTTACCTAAAACACCTGTGGGGGTTCTCTTGAAAGTTTTGGGAAAGAAAAACTGAACCACTCTTAGGATGAGAACTGTCTGTGGTTAAAGTACATGGATATACACAAAAGTCACTTACAATATAATTTCACATCAATATGGTAGTTTCAACTTTAGGTCTATGAGTCGCAAAGCAATATTGCTTTGATACTTTACAAAGAACTTCCAGTTCTATTTTTACATAAAATAACATGCGTTTACAGTTCTCAGTGGTCTTAATTCGGTCACCTGGAATTCTCATTTCTCAAATTTCATGTTGACTCTTCTTGGGTTCTCCACAGCTGCTATTGCGACTTTAATTTGTCACAAAAGCAAACTATCTCTTAAGAAAAAGCTAGTGCATTTCTCTGTTATCTAATTTCCTCCAACATTTTTCTTGTCTTAGGTATTCGTTTCCACTGGCATGGTAGCAACAAGAAGAAACACAGTCGTGTTGGAAAACTGCTGTCATTCTCAAATTTAAGTATCTTCTAATATAGAATGTCAAAAAAAAAAGCTAGTAGACTCCTTGTGCAAAATTGCTGTGGTCACATGTCCCTGCTGTTATTGAACTCGCTGCTCTCAGGGAAAGGAGTGTAACAGATGCTCTCCGACTATTTCCGGCCTCCCACCGTAGACCCACCAGCAGTAGACTTTGGTATTTCCATGAGAGGAAATGTCGCCTTGCTCACCGTTTGAATGTCCAATAGTGGGCTGTGCGTGCACCATGTAGAATGTTTCCTCCTTGAGAATTGGTTCCAGACTTGCTGGATCCTCATGAATCTTAGAGTGAATAGACAGGGGTGAGCCTTAAGGGGTGCACCTGTTCTCCCAAAATAAAACAAAACCCAATGGGCCGATCAGACATCTCCAGGGGAAAAGCCGAGCTGAGAGGGTAACAGATACGCTGTATACTTTCACACCCTGAGGAGCTCCTGCCTGCCTTCCTGTCCTGAGAAACAGCTCCATCCTTGTGAAGTCTCTGTTCTCATCTTCTCTCTAGTTCTCAAACCCCTGCTTTATTTCTACCTCGTGGCTGTAGATGAAGCTTCATTTCAAGGCAGCACCACATTGGATATTTTTTCTTGTCTTAAAAGCCTCTAGGCTGGTATGCATTCGAATCATCTGGAAGGCTTGTCAACACAGAGTACTGGATCTCATCCCAAGAGTTCCTGGTTCTGCAGGTCTGGGCTGGGGTCAAGGATTAAAGTTTCTAGAAGTTCTAATGCCGCTGGTCCAGGGGTCACCCGTGGAGAACCAAGGGTGCCTGGTACCACTGACCCTGTGGATTTACAAGGTACCCGGATGAATGACATACTTACAACATGCTCGAAAACCACTATGTTGGTTTTTCAATTTTCCTACTGTATTTGTGGTAGATGCCTCCCTAATTCACTTGTTACGGTGGATAGTTGCTGTGAAGCATGGGATACAGGCACATTGGACACAGACGGATGGGAAGGATGGAGGGAATCAGGCACTCCCCTCGGAGAGGCAATGAACCGGCACTTTTCAGGAAGACACTTTTTGAAACTCAGTAAGAAGCTACAGGACTGTCTATCCCTTGGACTTCCACTGCTAAGACCCTATTCCAAAGGAATAGCAGATACATAAATAAATATTTATGTATAAGACATACAGGAGCGTTGATCCCATCAATATGTACAGAGTGAAAAGTCAGAATTAGTCTCGATGTCCAGTAGACAGAGAATGGGTATATAAAGCGAGGTACGTTCCTAAGAATATGCTAAAACCTTTTAATTTAAATGTAAGCATAGAAATACTTCCCATCAAAACATCTATGAAAGAAATACTGATTTTAAAAGGATGCCCACTGTCAACAGCACACATTAGAAATTGAAAAGTATGAGTCTCAAATTTTAGGATCAAGTTCCACTTCCTCACCTACCTTCTTTGCAGAGCAATGTCCCCAAGGGGGACACAGAGGTGCCAGGTGCCAAGGAAGAAAGCATATTGGAGACCCCTGATGTGTCCATGTATGCATTTGGGATTGGCAAGCGTGTCATGATGCTGGCTTTGTCCCCCATGTTCCGCTCTCGATGGTGATGGCCTCGAGATGAAGTCAGTACACAAAGGCATCCATCACAGGAACTGGAGCTATTGCTTTATTCAAAACACTTAAAAAATAAATACAATAAATCAGGGGTTTTTTTCCTTTGCAAGTATTAAATACAGATGTACTGTATGCATATGAAATTTTTGATTAAAATGTCCCTCACCAGTCTGTCTCTTTAATTAAAGAAAGCCTGTTTGGTATTAATCAAGGCACAAAGAATTTATACCCCAAATCCAGATTAATTAAAAGCCTGGAGCTGGGATAACAAACTGTGTAAAAGACTAAAGTAAATCAATCTAAAGTTGATATTTATGAATATGGACTGTTTGTGGGCAAAATATAAATAATTGAGATGGAGTAGTAGATGTCAGATATATGATAGGATTATTTTATATTATAGAATGTATTTCCATGTAAATCTGAACTCACGTTTTGAATTAAGGTTTCTATTTTTAGCATTTATTGTTCATTATGGAGTGATGATAGCTCTTCCTGTCTAATCTCCCCACAGATCCCTGTGCTTCCTGCTACCTGCTCAGACGCACCAGGAAAGCGAGTCCAGCAGGACTCAGCCCTCTCTGCCGAGCTTGGTGTAATCTTACTCAGCAACACCTCGAGCTCCCCACATGGAGCACAGCCTGGCACCCATCAAGGGTCGCTGGGCGCAGCTCATGCACAGAACTGATACTTGGTATAAGTTCATTAGTATGTTCACCAAATTGAAAAACGTATTAGTCCTTAGCTATTCTTTAAATGGGAATGCAATCAAAATATTTGATCATCTTTAAAACTAAAAAATGCATGACCACTAATTCGTATGTGGACATTTCCCGTCCCTACACCCACACACATCTATAGAAGACGTTGTCTCTGATTCTCCCTGAGGCTCTGCAAATGGGAAGACCAACTTTGCACTCAGGTATTCGAACTATAAATCTAAGATTTATTCTATTACAGCTTTATGTCACATATCTAATCTTCTCGGGGAGAATAAAAGTGATTTTAATTCAATTGCTGATCTCAATTGCAATGAGTAAGGCCCTTATTTGGCACTCTGTCTCAGCAAGAATTCTGGCTAAGAATAAATTCTCAAGAATTGTGGGTCCTCCTCCTCCTCCTTCTGTTCTTATTCCTTTTTCTTTTCACTCTCCAACAGTTTTATTCTGTTTTTCTGTTTCTGTCTGACTTCCGGTAGAGAATAATGATATAATAAGAATAAATTGTACATTTTATCATTACACAAAATAATCATGAAATGGAAATGAGTACCGGATAAAGTTGTGCTCCCAATCCATTGGGAAAAGGGTGGCTCATTCAGGAAAGGTTATGAGGATCCACTTAGGCAAGATGGGGAGATTCCTGCTGAATACAACTTTCAAAACTAAATTCCAGGAAGACCAGTGAACACTGTAAACATTGTAGGGGAAATACAGGAGACCATTCCCTAATGCTGTGTGTGGAAGTCCTTGATGGGCAGATGTCTTAGAGCCAATGACTCAAGGATTCAACCTCAGCAGATAATCACAAATCATCTGTACTCCCCATTGACACACACACATACACAAACACAGAGACACACGTGGGCACACACACACACATACACATGGACACACACATGCACATAGGTATACAGCAAACATGAAAAATGTAGTGTTCCGAAGAGATACTGATGCACATTGTGTTAGCTTATATAGTTATCATCATCATCATTTTTTTTTTCTTGAGGAAGATTGGCCCTGAGCTAACATCTGCTGCCAATCCTCCTCTTTTTGCTGAGGAAGACTAGCCCTGAGCTAACATCCATGCCAATCTTCCTCTACTTTACATGTGGGATGCCTGCCACAGCATGGCTTGACAATCAGTGCCATGTCCACCCCCGGGATCTGAACCGGTGAACCCGGGGCCACAGAAGTGGAATGTGTGAACTTAATGGCTGTGCCACCGGGCTAGCCCCAATCATCACTTTTATTATTAAAAAGTAGGTGACTATGTTCTTTGATGCACTTAATTATAACATTCAAGTCAATTTCATACTTGCACAACTTTTCACTGCTAGATATTGATGTCCTTAATGATCTCCATCTTAAAAGAGGTTTAGTTGGTTAACTCAAATGTTACTACAGTAAGATCTAGGAACAGACCCAATTCTTTCTAGCTATAGTAAAATTTAGCAAAATCAGGAGTTTTTCTGTAAAATTACATATAAATAATTTTCGTTATGGCATCAGAATTACCAATTACTCATACTTTTAAAAAATAATGGATTTGATGTTAGACATAATTCTCTATGTTTGAAATGACGTAAATGATAATAATCACATGTCCAGATTTAAGTAAAAAGCAAGAGTTGAAAATGGTAAAGAGTGTCAAAAGTTCAGAAGTAAAGCCAGTGAGTGACCGAAGTAGTAATTAGTAAAAGTTTGTTGTGCACGCACCCAAAAGTCATTTCGAGAACAGGAGCGGTCACACCAAACTAGGAAGGAGGCTCTGTGTGTATCGTTATCCAGTGGCTGTGGAGTGTGGGGTGGTGACTGGTTTCATCGACTACAACATTAGAATTTTCCTAATGAAAGAGGGTTGGTCAGCACTTACCTCGTGCCGACCTGGGGAAACACTTTAAGTTTTGCTTACGATTTCCAGAGGCTTAAACAAGAAATGACCCGGGTCAAGTTAGTCTTGCAAAAGAAGCCAAATTAAACTTTGCTTAATGACTAAACTGGTTTTATCTGCTCAGGGAATTATCAAGGCTGGTCTCCATGTGTTTCTGATTTTAACAAAGGCGGGCAGATTCGCGCGGCAGTGCCGTTACCAAAATGATGAAATGGCTTTTCTCCTAAAAATAATGGAAAACCCTGGAGAATTCACACTTTCCATTTAATCCTTGATCAATGACAAGCACTAAAAAATAATTGGCGTGAGGCCTGGCGTATTTATAAATAAAAGATGTATTTTTAGCAGAGAAATTTCTATGCTTTCTTTTGTTTGTTAATATATGGAAAATGGATTCATTTGTAGGGATGAATCTGTAGAAGTACTTTTGGGCTTGTACTAGTTATTTCTTCCTAATTTCATTGAATTACTAGGTTTCAGGCTCTTCTCTAGACTCTAGAGATAAGTAGTGACGAAAGGATACATTCCTTCCATCTTGTAGTTTATCTTCTGGGAAAGATTCACCACCAGCCACCTGAAGACAAAGCAGTAACCAAACAAAAACAAGCGTCTAGTGTCAGATAGTGATGAGGAGGAAGGAACTCAAGCAGAACAATGGAAGTAGGGTTGGTGAGGAGTGAGAAGTTTGCTATTTCAGATGAGGTAAGCATGGAAGGCTTCCCAGAAGAGGTGGCCCTTCAGAATTAAGCCATCAGGCAGATACGGAGATATTCTCAGTCTCTTATAGTCCTACCTACCACCTTTGACTTTCCTGGTTTTCCCCATGAACACTTTCTTCATTGTTTCTTTACTTGCTATATACTGCTTCCTCTTCATTTTTCCTGTAAAATGTGGATTTAAGAAAACTAATTTTAGCAGACTGTCTATGTAGTCACAGTCTCGTATGGACACTTTGTGGTTTTAAAGACTTTTGGGGGCATCAGCAGGTTTCTTGGTTTTCACTGAACAAAAACTATGCCATCAGCAGTGCACGCACACACATACACTCACATGTTCAAGGCCCACACACAATCTCTAATGTTACCAATCCTTTGTTTCTGGAAGAGAATAAAATGTGAGCTAAAGTACTCCCATCTAAAAGAACTGCAGAGTCTAACACAATTATGCTCGAAAGATTTCTATTTTGTAGGACCAAATCTGTAAAGAACAGCAAGTTTTGTAACTAATCGGTTTGACCTCATTTACCATCTGTTTCTTTGCCCAGGTCAAGCCCGCTGTATCTCGAACCAACGGAACTTGTGATACTGCTTAGCGCTCATTCTGTCTAGCAAAGCGCCTTGTTTCAAGGAACACACCACTACTTCGCCCCAGCAAGAAACCCAGGCTGTGAGCTGACGAGGACGACTGACTGAATCCGCACTTTCGGGTCTCTGAAATATTGAAATGTGGACGATTGATACGTGTGTGAGCTTTCTTCATGCAACCCGAACACTCCCACGTGCCACGGCATCCTCCGGTAAGGATTCCTGTCCGCACAGCTGGAGGACAATGGGCGCGTCCCCCGCTGCTCTTCCATACCGAATTGGCCTGCTCCCGAACCCAATCGGAGACGAGGCACTGAAACCTGTTTCTCTCTGGAGACTGGATCAGCGGTACAAAAAGTTTCCTCAAATATAAAAAGCCCCCGGTTTGACCGCTCAACTTGCTCTACGTGTTTCCCTTCTCTCCCTTCAGAACCCGTGGTAGACTGTTGCATGTTGAAAAGAAAATCATTTTGACCCCAACAGAATCGATCAGGAAAGTTCTAGACTCTCATCACACACGTTTGCAGGTTGTATGGAATTCAGGTCTCCCACCTCCGTGGTGTTCATTCTGACATCTGCACATACCAGCTGGTAATGGTTACTTTGCTTCCTATCACTTGTAATTTTGAGTGGGCCTTGTTAATAAGGATGGATGGGAAGCAGGTGTGGCTGTTTCTGAGCGGTTATTGCGACGTTAATTGCTTCAGGCTATTGTTTTAAGCAGCTTCCATGTGTAAGTTGTTCCACTCACAGCTGTCAATAGCAGAGACGCTAGTAATGCACAACTACTCCATTCAGGCTCCGTTTACAAATCTAAATTAATCATGAGAAGCATCCAGATCTGGCAATTTAAGCAAAAACGTTAATAATGAAAGCAGAGTTCATAACAGGTGAACTGGTAAAAAGAAAATTCCAGTCTTTTCATGAATTTCAAGGAAATAACTTTACACTCACAGGCGAAGTGCATACTGGTAAATTGAAAAGTCTGACATTTTCACTACTTTTTGCAGTATAGCAAGACAAATACAACCAAGATTAAACATTCATTTTAGAACATCCCTAAGATTTTTTTAAATTGTTTTATATAATTCAACTTAGCAACTGAAACAGTAATGTGATGAAATTCTTGATCACAAAGCTGAGGTGCTATTCTAAGTGCAAATCGGTAAACTACGTGCATATCTTGCTGAGTGGAATTTCCAACATGAAGCTTACGTCTGCAGCACAGCATTACGGACAAAGAGGTGGGTTAATCGGTTTGGGGCTTTGGAACAGTTTGTTTCTCCAAATATTTTTAGCCCATGCATGAAAAATCACAAAGGATAACAATTGCTTGTTCAGGGTGAAAAGGGGAATAGCTTGATGTCTTGGTGTTGTTGCCTTGTTTTTTCAAAGAAAATATTTTAAAAACGGAGTTATGAGAGGCCACTTTTGAAAACTCGTCACATGGCTTCACTGCACCAGGAGGGGGAGTAAGCCTGGTCTATTCTGGTCACCCCAGACGCAGGTGTGACTCCGTTTCCGCCAAGTTGCTGTCTGCATTTGGACACAGGACCACCTGAATTGCCAGCACAACCTTGAAGAGACATTCTATTCCTTCACAGGTGGGAATTTTAGGAATGAATTCCTTGGCCAGAACAAGCTATATTAATCAAAGGCTGCAATAATTGCTTATCAACCCTGGGGAAACACCAGACTGCAGGATCGCGGTGTTTGTGGCTTGGCAAGGCAGGCAGATGAGACGTATTTGTATTGATCAGTATTGTAGACTCTGCACATCCAGGAGGAGACATCCAATGAGCACGGTCCTGCTGACTATTCAGATGTTGGGCCTGCACAGACGGGGCTTTTCTCTGCTCCAGGCTTGGCCTAAGGCAGTTCCCAATGGTTACGAAACAATGTCCTGGTGATATATTTGCTTGCGATATTATCCTCATATTCAGACAGTTGGTTAGAAAGTACTGCATGCAGAATTGCTATGTTTGAACTGCTTGACGTTGATATGATTTTTCAAATTATTTTCCTGCATATATTCACTTTTAAAATCATAGTTGCGGGGAAAAAAGTTATTTTGTGTAATAAGAAAAATCAAAGTAAAAGTTTTCTTTTTTTTTGAGGGAAATTGTGTGCCATGTTATTGGCACCCCAACATGTAAGCGTTTTTAGGCTGCTGCGATCGTTCTGTCTGCAATCCGCGGAAGATGGTGGGAACCTGAGGGATGCAGGAGAGGATGCAGGGTTGGGAGGCGCCCACACCTGGGTCTGAAATCCAGGTGTCATTTCCTTCATGTGTGACCTTGAAAAAGCACTTGGCTCCTCTGAGTCACTATTTCCACATCTGTAAAGATAAAATACACTTCACCTTTTGTGTGTTGTTGCATGAGACAATTTATGTAAAGTTAACACGTAGTGAACACTGATCTTGCCTTAGACATTTTGCTAAGCACCTCAGATTTCTCTCACTTAATCCTCATAAAATCCATGATTCACTTACTATGCTTCTTTTCCAAGGATGCAGAGACTGACACTTCCAGAGGCTCAGCATTGGCCCGGTTACATAGCTAGTCCTGGGGTGCCTGGATCTGCTCATCCCGGTGCTGGCTCCAAGCGAAGTTGCTGAGGAGTCAAGCATGTGCCACGGGATGCTGTGCTCCATCACGTCCGCTTTAGGACGCGCATAAAGCAGTGTTTACTACTTCTGTCAGAAGTGGCTACTTCTAACCTACATTTCTGCAGAATGCTGGTGTCCAATGAACTGGATTAAGGTGTTGACCGCTAAATTGTACAGTATTACCTTCAAATCAGTTTGTAACAACATAGATTAAAGAATTAATAGATTTGCATGCTGTTTGAATTTTCACCCACGTTTTTCCCCTTTGGTACCTTCTGGAAAACGCTAGAGAAAGGTAACAGATGATGGAATAAGTAAATCACTAATACACTAGCATTAACTGAAACTATTAGGAAGAGATGACTACATTAAAGCAAATAGAACGGAGGTTGTAATTGCACATCATATGACCATCGTTTGCGCATATTCTCCCGCAATGGTTCTTAGTTCATGGGGTGAATTAAACACGTCAATCCTTCACCATGTGAGGCGAAACGCCATGAATTCTAGTCTTTCCAGTGACTCAGCTTTCTGAGGATGCCGTGGAGTCCCTGATACCCACCTTTCTGGTGGAAGACAGTGGTCAGACCTGTCTTTACTGAGAGCCCACTGGCAATTTTCCTGATTGATTTTTAAAATTTCAACTTGTGCTGTGCTCTTGAAAATAAACCTTGATAAATGGAATTTACTTAGGGTTTTGAATGATCCAATTTTATTGAACCAAGATTGCTTTTAGCCATGGATGAAATCTGTCTCAGAATTGGATGGGTGCTATAGGCTGAAAGCTCGTGTCCCCCCAAATTCATCTGTTGAAATCCTGACCCCCAGGTGACGAGGTTGGCAGGTGGGGCCTGTGGGAGGTGAGTGGGTCACGAGGGTGGAGCCCGCATGATGGGATTGGTGCCCTTATAAAGAGAAGCCAACACACTCCCCCGCTCCTTCACCTCAGGAGGTGAAGACTGCCTCTGTAGCCCCAAGGAGGCTCTATCGACAGGACCCAACCATGCTGGTGCACTGAGGCTGGACTCCAGCCTCCATAACGGTGAGCAATCAACCTCTGTTTTTCAGAAGCCCCCAGTCTGTTGTGTTCTGGCATAGCAGCCTGAATGGACTAAGACAACGGGCCTTGACCATAAACACTGTCAGGAGCAGTGCTGTGGGTGACTCACCTGGTCAACTTGCTCAGCTCCTGGCTTGTTGATGGCTGGGGACCATGGCAGACCCTCTGTTTCCACAGGGGAGTCATTCTGTGGTGGACTCCTTGGGCCTGGAAGAGCAGGGAGAGCTCGGAGTGGTGCCTACTTGTAAAGAGGACTTGCTAGCTCTCAAAATTTCCAGGTGATCTTGAGGCCTCAGTGCTTTGCTGCACAGAAAATGGCTCGTGAGTCAGTTCTCTGCTTCCCTGTCATGGAGCCTCTCACACATACACCCCCAGGGACTTGCTTTCTGCTTTTTTACTGCTCCTTGAAACAATACCTAAGCACACTTTCCTATTGAAATGATAGTTTATGATGCATCCACAAATCACAGAAAAACGCAAGGATCTAACACTGTGTCTTATTTGATAAACTTCCTTTAGGATGAAAACACAGCAGAGGTAGGAGCCAGTATCAGCATTCTTGTTTCTTCTAGGAAATCAGGTGTAAAGGTTAATTTCCTACGTTATTGGGCTCCGTTGTCTTCATTCTCACCTGGCTATTCAACTCCTGAGTTGGACTTTTCAAATTGATTATGTCAAAAAACAGATTACTGATCCCACCTGCTAGCCATCCTCTCCTTTGTCCTCCTAACTCAGGAAATGGCAAAAACCCGCTTGTAGTTGCTTATACAGCCAGGTGCGAGTCTTTTCTCTCTCACCAGTTTTAAACAGGGGCTGATAAGAGTGACTCAGTGGTAAATACAGCTGGAACGACCCTGCACCCCCGCCCCACTTCTCACTCCATCATCAGCTGCACCCACCTGGTCCTGACCAGCAGGCACCTGGGTTGTCGTGACAGCCTCCCCATGTGTCACCTGACTTCCCCCTCTGCTCTCCCCAGAGCGTCTTTAAAGGCAAGTCCGACTTTGTCTCCTCCAGCTCAAACCTTCCACATCCCACTGAGAGGAAACTTGAGATACTCACCAAGGTGTAACAGCCCTACCTCAGGATTATTAACCCCAGCTGCAGACTGGAGTTAGTCCAGGGAGCTGTTAAAAAAAAAAATTGATGCCAATTACAAGCACAAGTGAATGAAATTGGAATCCTTGGTGGGGGTGCCTGGAAATTGGTGTTTTTTTTAAAAGCCCCCAGGGATTCAAATATAGCGCCAAGGCTGAAATGATGGCCCACTGTGGCCTCACGACCTTGCTACCTGGGAACCCTCTCCCCCCTCCTTCCTCCTCCCTCCCACTTACTCCCTATCTCCTGGCCATGCTGTGTTTTTCTTCCTAGAAATTGCTGCTATCAGAAACTCTATAAATTTTGAAATATTTGATTGATTTCTGTCACCCTCCACTGGAATGTAAACGCCAATGTGAGCAGGAACATTGTCAATTTTGCTCACTGTTCTATGCCCAGAGCTTAGAGAAAAGCCTGGCGTGTTCCAGGAGCTCATGGTCATTTATTTAATGAATGGATTAATTCCACAAGCCTCAGAGCAGAACGCCCAGCAATCGCAGGCCTCTGAGAGCTTGTGTGCAAATTAGTAAAAGGGGACCTTTTGGGTAGACAAAGGCCAGAACGTGACACGCTGGGGTTTTATTTGTTTTGTTTTCTCCCATAGTTTTTGCTAGTAATTTATATTTACATTTATAGTTTTGAACTTCAGTAAAAGTGCGAGAATAATAAAAGGAACTAGAGCGTGTTTCACCAAAGTCACAATTTTTGTATTATCTCTCATTGCTCTGTCTTCATCTGTGGTGTGAGCGTGTTACCCACCCTCTCTCTGACCCTCCCTCCCTCTCTGACGCTAGGATTTTTGTCTGAACTGTTTGAGATTAAGTTGAAGATACTTTTCCTCTTAATAAAATCAAAAATATTCTTTGATAAAAACATTATCAACATAAAAATGTTAACATGGATTTAATACTATTACGTATTCCACAGTTCATATTCAACTTTCACCAATTTTCTCTGTATTGTACTTTATAGAAAAATGGCCTTCCTGGCTCAGGATCTGGTCCAGGACTGTGTCTGTCTCTCACCTTCTCCTCCTCCTCGCGCTGGATGTGTTTGAAGAAAGCCAGGCTGCCCCTTTATAAGATGTCGCTCCATTTGTTTGTCTGATGTTGCTTTGTGACTAGATGTGGCTTCTGGGTTTTGGCAGAAACGCTGCTGTCCTGGTGCCATCACATCAGGAGGCAGCTGATGCTGGAACGTCACAATCCGGATGGTGGTGACATAACTGTGACCTGGGTAAGCAGTTGTCTGCCTGGTTCTCCATTGTGAACTCACTATTTGTTTCTGAAATCAGTGCATCGTCTGTGGGGAGGTCCTTTGAGACCTGTAAGCTACGATCCGATGGGACCCGTCTGGATTCTGGGGCTCCCTTGAGCAAACAGCTGCCCCTCTGTGGCTTCTGCACATGCCTCGTTTTGTGTGTGAAGGAGTGTTGACCAGATAAACTGTGGAATGGAAAAAAAGCTTGCAGTGGGAGTCAAGAGGCGGATAGTTTTAGGTTGGAAAGTAATTAATGTGGAAACCAGAGTGGTCTAGTTAACTTCACAGGGTCTTCTCCCCTCTCCTCTGTCAAAGAAGAGCTGGGCAGTAACTTACGCTATCAGTTTGAAAAAAATCAGTCGTGTTCGAAGACGCTGTAGCAGAGAGAATACTCAGGGCTGCTACCACAAAGCACCTCGAAATGTCAGATAAGACAGAACAACAGTCTCTCAGATACAAAACCAAACTTGGAGTGAACAGGGAAAGCCCCAAGGGCGAAACTTAACAGGGAGCAAAAAATAGAGTGTGATTTTCCCTGAGGCTTCAGCTCCCTTGTGGGGAATCCGCTGCCTTGGTGACTTTGAGGTTTGACCTTAATGGGAACTTTGAGACCACGTGAGTGGGAGTGAAGGCGAGACCCGTAACCGGCCCGGAGTGACAAGAGAAAGGGAGCTCGGGGAAGAGACCAGACGCGTTCTAACCAGGCAGAAAAGAAAATTCCCTGGGTTCTGCGTGTGAAAAAACGTCTTAAGTTTTAAACACAAAACTGTCTCACTTGTGGTTTGGATTCAAAGCTTTACTGATGTTTTAGTTTCCAAAAACCTCAAGTCGAGACGTAATAGGTGGAATCTGGGTCCGTGATGCCCATAGGAACACATCACAGAAGTTAATTCATATTCTCTCTAGGGGGATGGAGTTTATTGTTGCTACTCTGGCTTTCATTCTAGGAAAAAAACCACCACGATACGATATATACATAAATATATCAGTAGAAACAAATATAGTCGTGGAAAATTCAGGTAACTGAATAGCCAGAATATATTTTAAAAGACACATTTAAAATAGAAAAGACACTGTAAGGTGAACTAAAATTATTGGAAAGAAATATTTTAATAAAAGATTAATAACAGAACAAATATGACTGCTAGGTATAAAAATAAACCTCTTTGGCAGGAAATATAGGTGGACTTCTGTTTCTGGAAATATGTCTATATGGCAGACTGGAAATCCCGAATTTTTATGAATACAGGATATATAAATAGATACAAAGAATGTGAAAGCCACCCTTTTGCATAAATAGGCATGGAACAACCTAAGTGGCATTGTCCAGGTCCAGGAGTCAAGCAGCCTTAGATCCTGGAGGAAAGCTGCCTCGATGCTGTGTGGCCCTGGAGCATAGGTACAGTCAGGTGACCTACAGCTCAAACCCTTAAAGACCGGAGAAAGACCCAGCCTGTCCTGGAATGGCCATCATTCTGGAGGAAAACACTTTAAGGAATAAGGAAATCCTCCCTCCAGCAGCAGATTCCAAGGACATTGAAGGATCTGGATGGAACTATTAGAAATCTTTTTTCTTTTGAAATTTCATAAAGACATATGAACACCAATCAGTGTCTGAGAACTGCCAGGGAAATTGCTTAAAGTCAGGCCATTGGACTTCCCAGGTCCCTGGCAGAGCCAACACATTTCCCCCACGGATGAACTCACCTCGCAGAAATCTTAGATAAATATATGTAAATATGTTCACAACGTGTCACAAAACATGAGGGAACATCCCGTCCCAAATGTGGGGCTCCCAAGTGATGTGTATCTCCATTCAAGAGGCAAATTGAAATAAACCAGAGAAAGATAAATATTGTGTGATCTCACTTATATGTTGAATGTATTAAAGCCAAACTCAGGGAAGCAGAGAGTAGAATGGTGTTGCCAGGGGCTCGGGGTGGGAAAATGGAGAGATGTTGGTCACAGGGCACAGGCTGTCAGTTATAGGGTCCTGGGGATGTAGTGTACAGCGTGGTGACTACAGTTCACAACATTCTTCACTTGACAGTTGCTAGGAGAGTAGAACTTTAGTGTTCTCACCATAACAAAATGGTAACTATGTGAGGGGATGGCTGTGTTAACTCACCTGATTGTGGTAAACATTTTGCAACATATACGTGCATCAAATCATCACAAGTACACCTTAACCGTACACAATGTTACATGTCAATTATATCTCAAAGCTGGGAGTCGGTTCCAGGAGTGGATTCCCACCACCACAATGGGCATGCTCCAAGGAGTTTTCACCCAAGGCAGGTGGTCTGCCCATGCTTACTCCTGGACTCTGTGCCAGTGAAAGGCTTGGGGCCAAGTCTCACCTGCAGTGATGTTCAGAGAAGCCAGTGCTGCCACCCTCTCCTTTTCACTCTGACTTGGCTTCATTAAGAAATATTAGATCCCTCTAGGCGCAAGCTGAGTCTGTGGAAAGCTTTGCCCATCAGTGTTTCTGTAGTAGTTTACTTGACGTTGGCCTGATCTTATGAACTGGATTCCATATCACATAATATAACACACTGTTAAATATTCTAGAATTGGATACATCCACAGAGTTCTGTTTATTTGCTATAAAGAACTTTGTTGGAAATTATATTCCAAAATCCCAGTAACTATGCATATTGAATGCTATCTTTTTTGAGTAGTGTTAAACAAGTTTGCTAATATTGATTAGTTATATAGTAAAAACAAACCAGACAAATTAAACTGTTAAATAATCATGAACCACTAAGAGAGACTCTATATCATGGTGACTCCATTTCCCATTCTTATACTCATGACACCATCATAATATTCTCTTGTTTTGAAATATGCTGGTTACTAGTGAGGAGTGTTGAAGTCTCCAACAATAATACTGAGTGTGTCAGTTTCCCCTTTGCCTCGTGTATTTTTCTGCTCTGTTGTTGGGTGCACACGTTTGGAAATGCTGTGCCTTCCTGGAGAGTTGATCTCTTTGATTATATAGAGTCTCAATTGGTCCCTGATAATTTTCCTTATTCTAAAGTCTGCTGTTCTGAAATTAGTATGGATACATCTGCTTTCTTTTTACTAGTGTTTGCATTTGTATCTTTTCTTTTTGTTTTAAGCTACCAAATCTTTATAATTGGTTTTGTTTTGATGTCATAAAAGGATATTTATTTTAAAATAGCTTTTGTTGATTTAAAAAATAACAAATGCTCATCTTAAAACTATTTGTAAAATACAGAGGAGTGGAAAGGAAAGACTCACTGGCAAGTACCATTGAGAATAACCACTGTTGACATTTTGTGGTATCTTTTGATGTTTGAAAAATTTTTTTTCTTAATATTTTTAAACCTTTTTTTGAGGTGTAAATGACATATCACATTAGTCTCAGAGAGATAACACAAGGATTCGATATTTGTGTACGTTGTGAAACGATCACCACAATAAGTCTAGTTAATGTCTGTCACCTTACAAAGTTACAAACAAATTTTTCTTTTGATGGCAACTATTAAGATCTATCTCTTAGTAACTTTCAAATATGTAGTACAGCATTACTAACTATACTCCTCATACTGTACATTAGATCCCCAGGACTTATTTTAAAACTGGAAGTTTGTACCTTTTGACCCCTTTCACCCGTTTTGCCCAGCCACCTTGGCAATACAAATCCCTTATCTGTATGTATGAGCTTGGGTTTTTTTGTGGGGTGGACTTTTTAGATTCCATGTAAGTGAAATCATATGCTATTTGTCTTTTCTCTCTTATTTCCTCTGATGTCTCACTTAGCATAACGCCCTTGAGATCCGTCCATATTGTCACATATGGAAAGATTTCATTCTTTTTTTTTGAGTGAATAACATTCCATTGTATGTGTGTATATACCACATTTTCTTTATCCGTTATCCATTGATGGGCACTTAGGTTGTTTCCATGTCTAGGCTATTGCAAATAATCCTGCAGTGAAGATGAGGGTGCACAAATATCTTTTCAAGTTAGTCTTTTCATTTTCTTTAGATAAATACCCAGAAGTGGGATTGCTGGATCATATGGTACTTCTATTTTTAATTTTTTGAGGAACCTCCACACTGTTTTCCATAATAGTTGAACCAATTTACATTCCAACCAACAGTGCACAAGGGTCCCCTTTTCTCCACATCATCACCAACACTTATTTGTTTTTATGATAAAGACATTCTGACACTTGTTAGGTGATATCCCCCTGTGGTATTGATTTGCATTTTTCTGATAATTAGTGATATTGTGCACCTTTTCATGCACCTGTTGGCCATCTATATGTCATCTTTGGAAAAAATGTCTATTCAGATGCTCTACTCATTTTTAATTGGATTTCTTGTTTTTCTGCTATTGAGTTGTATAAAATGTATATATTTTGGATATTAGCCTCTTATCTGATATATGACTTGCAAATATATTTTCTCCTATTCCATGGTTTGCCTTCTCATTGTGTTGATGATTTCCTTTGCTGTGTAGAAACTTTGTAGTTTAACGTAGTCTCACTTGTTTGTTTTGCTTTTGTTGCCATTGCTTTTGGTGTCAGATTAAAAAAAGTTGTTACCAAGACCTATGTCAAAAAGCTTAACACCTATGTTTTCTTCTAGGACTTTCATGTTTCAGGTCTTATCTTCAAGTCTTTAATCCATTTTGAGTCAATTTTGGTGTATGGTGTAAGATAACGGTCTACTTTCTTTCTTTTGCATGTGGCTTTCCAGTTTTCCCAATGCCATTGAAGGGACTATCTTTCCTCTATTGTATATTCTTAGATCTTTTGTCATAAATTGACCATTTATGTATGGGTTTATTTCTGGATTTTCTATTGTTTTATTGATCTGTGTCTTTTTTTTGCCACTATTGTTTATGCCATATTGTTTTGATTTCTATAGCTTTGTAATATAGTTTGAAATCAAGAAGTGTGATGCCTCCAGCTTTGTCCTTCTTTCTCAAGATTTCTTTGACTACTCGGGGTCTTTTGTGGCTGCATACAAGTTTTAGGATTTTTCTATTTCTGTGAAAAATGTCATTGGAATTTTGATGGGGATTGCACTGACTCTGTAGATGACTTTGGGTAGGATGGACACTTCAACAGTATTCTTCCAATCCATGAGCACAAATAACTTTCCATTTGTTCGTGTCTTCTTCAATTTCTTTCATTAATGTCTTATAGTTTTCAGTGTACGGATCTTTTTCCTCCTTGGTTAAATTTATTCCTAAGTATTCTTTTTGGTTTCTTGTTGGAAGAATATGGTCGAGTCTTATCTTGTTGTCCACCCTGACAATCTCTGCCTTTTGACTGGTGCAGTTAGATCATATTAAAAAAAGAAAAACCCAGAATGATAGAAAATAAAGGTAGGTGTCATGGCTTCTTTCGTACCAGGCGTATGTACATCTCTACTTTTCTACTATGAAAAAAATATCTCCCTCGTATTTAAAAGTATTTCCTGTCTAAAACATATGGAGCCCCTTAGAACCTCTTCAAGGTGATGGTGTATGAGACCAAAGCACTGCCATTTGCCCCTCTCAGACCTTTTCCAGGTCTAATGAGGGTCTGCTGAAAGGCTTTAATGAATTTCCAAGATTCATTACATTTGTTTTTTATCTTCAGCAAGAATTTCAGGCTAAAATGAAGGCATTTTGTCAAATGGAGCTTTCTGGATCACAGTTCAGGTCAGAAACTTTCAAAATTATTGGTGATTTCTTCTTTTATGCCAACAGGTTCTCTCCAAACAAATTTAGTTTCTAACAACAATTAGCATAGCATAGAAATAGGATTTTTTAAACTGTAGGCTGTGAAACTGTATGTTACTGTCTTAGTGGCCACATGACAGTGCATTTATCAAAGCCTGAGGAACGTACAGCGTAGAGAGTGCTTCATGTGTGAAACTTAAAAACAACTTAGGAGGTTGGGGAATCCCAGGATGGACTACAGACTGAGAAAAAGCACCTGTAAACATATGTTATGACGTATGAAACAACCTCACTAAAAGGGATGGGGGAAAGGTGCTGACTTAAGTCACTTTGGAAATGAGCAGCATCTGTAAGACAAAAAGCAAGGGAACTGTACACACACATTGTGCTCTGGTTCATAAAGTTGTTTCCCACGGGCTCAGGTTGACAACCCTGAAAATATTGTCACGTACAATGCGAATGAACAATTTAGTAAGTGGATGGCAGATGGGGTAATAGGTTTATGACTGTTAGTGGGACTTTACAAAGAGAGAACACCTGCATGATCCATGTGGCAGTGGATTAGAGTTGGAGACAGCATGAACTCATATTATACTTCATAGAGATACAAATAAAAATGTAGATATTTATATATACATGGATTAGAGCACACACATATTTCCTTGCTTTGTCAGTTGAGAAGCATCAACACTCCAATAGCAATGAGCACACCATGTGCCCAGACCTTGGCTTCTAATGCCACTCTCTAACAAAAGGATCCAGGGATCCTTCGAGAAATGGCTGACGCTAGCACTGGGGAAGGGAGTATACAAGATGAGCCTGGAGCTTTTAATACCAGAAATAAAGGAATGCTCAAAAACAAAAACCAATGAGAGTATGTCAAAGGGACACAGGAGCCAACTAAAATCTCTCAGTGGTCAAATCTGGAACAATTTGAGCAACGAAATAAAGTAGTATTAGATTATAACCCAAAGTATAACCGATATCCATGAGACCATATTGATAAGTTATTGAATATATAAATCACAAAAGTAGACAAATCTGTGCAGAAGAACTGTATATTTCACGTAGCTTTTCCATCTTTAAGGAGGTAGAGTGTAATGCCTTAAGTGTGGGGGCTTTTGTTGATTTTTAGATAATAGAGTATAGAAAGGGAGAAAAAGAAAAAAGTAACTAAGTGGAGAAACCTGACAACTATACCTCAGCCAGGAGATGAAGGTCAACACCAACATGATATGTCTTGTTGACAGTATGTATCCTTGATGTGTTGTGATGAAAATGGCACTTCATCTCCATGGTCTTCCTCCCAGAAGCCTTTAACACAGTCTGATGATGAGAAAGGCATCAGAAAATCTCCACCTGAGTGACAGCCTAGTAGGACCTGGACAGCTTTCCTCAGAACTGTCAAGGTCACCAAAACCCAGGAAGGTCTGAAAAATTGTCACAGCCCAGAGGAACCTAAGGAGATACGACAACTAAATGCAATGTGGTGTCCTGGATGAGATCCTGGAAAATAAAGAGGATATGAGAAAAACACTAATGAAATAGGGATAAAATATGGATGTTAGTAAATATGCATCAATATTGGTTCCCTGGTTGTGACAAAGGTACCATAATGTAACATATTTTCAATAACAGAAATGGGATATGGAGTACATGGGAACTCTGTAGTATCTTCATGCTTTTCTGTACATCTAAAACTATTCTAATATAAAATTATAAAATTTTATTTAAAAATATGGTTCATATAAGTTGATAGTAGACAGGGCACACCTCTGTATAAACCAACTTTGGTCAGACCATGTTCTGTGAATGAATCCATACCATACAATACAAGCTTTACTGGACACACTGGGATCGTTAAGTTACACATCCCCAGAGGGAAACATGCTCTGTCTTATGCAGATTCTCAGATATAGAGAAACATAAAAATGTGAGGGTGAAGCAGCATATTTGGTTTCCCTGGCTGAGCAAGGGTCTGAACAGTAAATTGCAGGCAGCAGTAACTTCCCCTCCAAGATATTTCCTATGCTGCACTTTGAATCTCAGAGAAGCACTCAGTACCGTCATGGGATGCAAACCTAACCCATGGGAACACAGCAGAAGATGAAGGATCTCAGTATTAACCTCTCAGCAAGGTGGGTCTTCAGGACGACCCCTCCTGCTGCCAGTAAAGTATAGTCAATTACTTTCACAATTGCTCCCCTGCTAAGGGCCATGTCCTAATGGCACCTAAACATTACACTTTCCTCTCATCTGTTCTTACATCCTAAGAGCTATTTGTTTGCTGTAAGAAACTCTGCAAATTAAAAGGATCTTGATGACGAGATAAGATTTCCCTAAATTTCGGCTGCTGGGGTTTGCTTTGTCAATTTACAATTGATGGGAGGGGAGGAAGATATGGCTGTTCAAATCTTGTCTTCAAGGCACGGAGAAATCTTCCTGCCATCTCACATCACGGCTTTCTTGGCAGAATGATGAAAATAAAGGGTCAACTCTGTCAACGTCAAAGCTGTTTGATGTTCTCTATGGAACAGCAAGGTAACATGATATGTGCCACATTTTGTAGACACAGAACCCCAATCCAGTAACAAACATGCAATTAACATTCTCTACGTTCTGACTTTACTGATTCTGTGTGCAATGGAGTTAATTATGTAAAGTGATAGACCATTATAGGAAGTATTTAAAATTTGGCAAATTATGACATAGCTAGTGTCTAGCTGTATCTTATCAAAACTTTAAAAAGAGTGCTTCTTTTAATTCATATTGCATTCATGGAAATTTAACTTTATACATTAAGCCAGAATCTCACTTAAAATGAATTATTCCCGTTTACAAATATCTTCCAAATCATCCAAGAGTACTTAAGGTAGTATTTCAGAATTAATTTTGACTGGATCCAAAACTGATTTTGAATGCTTCTTGCAAACTGAAATGCAGAAAGGGGGAGGGAAGATTGGCTGTCATTTCGGATTCCTTTCTGTAAAAAAATGCTAATTAAAGTGGTCAGTCAGATCTTGCAATGTTGGAGAGACGTGCCATTTCTTTCCTTGGGAACAATAATGCACTGCTGGCTGCTACATAAGTACAAATCTGACAGCTGCCAGGAAAGGGCAGAAAAACCACATGCTGACAAGATTTCCACTTGTTGAGTATTATGATGGAGACCCAAGGAGCAGACGCATATTGCTGATGCTAGTTGATCTACTGCGGGAGAGTCAAACGCTATTCAGACAGTGTTATGTAGTTCAGTGCATGACCAATACTTTAAATATCTCCATGATTTGATTTACTAATTGGAGGTGATGGGGAGGATGAATGTGCATTCTGAAAGAAGTAATATAATTTACATTCACCTTTTCTTCTGGGGTAAAATAAATTTCCCACTTATATTGGATTTCTTGGTTTCTTTTCAATATCATTTTCCCACGATGTGTAGATTTTAATATTATATATTAATGACACTGTTTTTGAATAATAATATTCTTGACTTTTCTTTGAATTATTCTACACTGTCTCAAAGAACATAGGATTTTTCATTGATCTTTAAGATATTTGCTTTCATGTTTTCAGAATTATAAGCAGTAGTACCATCATAAAAACTCAAAACACTTGTGAGAAATCTAGTTCTTTCTCGGATCTTTATGAATTCTTACAGTACGATAGTCTACTTGTTCCAACTGAATTTATTTAAAACAAGGCTTTAGTAATTGTAAATTTCTAAGTAATTATTTTGCAAATATTCATTTATTACATATTAGGGGTAATTTTACACTTTGAATAAGACATGATTTGTCTGAATTGGTGCTTACAGCTGAGCCAAGAATGATCCATTTCATGTGAGAATAATCCTCCTGTTGCTGGTGTGTTTTGTGGGCACTTAGAGATTAAGCTGTGATACAGTAAGCGAAGTCTGGAAAAAGAAAACACAGAGTAAAACACGAGAATGGCTGGATGACCAGCACAGCAATGGGTTCCACCTCCTCCCTGGGAAGCAATCTGGCCATCATCTTGCTAATTTTCCCATTAGGTATTTCTCTATCTGCTCAGTTCCTCATGCCTTAGAAGAAATTCTTCCTTGTTTTTGTCCTTTCTCTCTCACTTATAAGTAGGAGTATTGATTTGACTGTCAGCACATGCATGATGATGCTGCATACTGACATGCTGAACTGAAGGATCTTTGTTTTCAAATATAATATATGTATTAATTGACATACAATATAGGGGTAAGGAATGTAAACGTTCTCAAATCATCTATAGATTTTTACTTTAGTCATTGCTTGTGTGTATCTCTTTCTACTCCTTTCAAAGGAGACAAACTCTTTTGTAACTTTTGAAATAGATACCTGATTCCATTGTATTTGTGCATATCTGTAATATAGCACTTTCAAAATTATAATTATTTACCTATAAATTGATCTTCCTTACCATACTATCCTCCTTTTTTATTGAGGTATAATTGACATAGAACATTATGTTAGTTTCAGGTGTAAAACACAATGATTCAATAATTATATATACTGTGAAATGATCACTACATAAGTCTAGTTAACACCTGTCCGCATATATAGTTACAAACTTATTTTCTTCTTGTGGTGGTATTTAAGATCTATCATTAACAATTTTCAAATATGCAATACAGCATTATTAACTGTAGTCACCATGCTGTACATTACATCTTTGTGGCTCATTTTATAATTGGAGGTTTGCACCTTTTGACCCCCTTCATCCATTTCTCCTACTCCCACCTCTACCAACCACCAATCTGCTCTATCTATGAGCTTAGTTTTTTTTTTAGATTCCACATTTAAGTGAGATCATATGGTATTTGTTTCTCTGATTTATTTCACTTAGCATAATGCCCTTACTGCCGATCCATATTGTCGCAAATGGCAAGATGTCTTTCTTTTTTATGGCTGAATAGTATTCCATTGTGTCTGTCTGTATGTGTATATGTATATATGCACACATACATATTCTTTATCCATTCATCCATTGATGCACACTTAGGTTATTTCCATGTCTTGACCATTGTAAATATTGCTGCAATGAACATGAGACAAATATATCTTCTTGAGTTAGTGTTTTCATTTTCTTCAGATATATACCAAGAAGTGGGATTGCTGGATCATATGCTAGTTCTATTTTGAATTTTTTGAGGAACTTCCATACTGTTTTCCATAGTGGCTTCACCAATTTACATTCCCAGCAATAGTGCACAAGGGCTCCCTTTTCTCTACATCCTCAGGAACACTTGTTATTTCTTGTCTATGTGATGATGGCCATTTTAACAGGTGTGAGGTGATATCTCACTGTGGTTTTGATTTGCATTTCCCTGATGATTAATGATGTTGAGCATCTTTTCATGTGCCTGTTCACCATCTGTATGTCATCTTTGGAAAAACACCTAGATGCTCTGCCAATTTTTTAAGTCAGATTGGGTGCTTTTAGTACTACGTTATTGTATAAGTTCTTTATATATATTTGGATATTAACTCTTTATCAAATACATGACTTGAAAGCATTTTCTCCCATTCGGTAGGTTGCCTTTTCATTCTGTTGATAGTTTCCTTTCCTGAGCAGAAGCTTTTTAGTTTGATGTAGTCTCACTTGTTTATTTTTTACTTTTGCTTTTGGTGTCAGATCCAAAAAATCATCACCAAGACCAATGTCAAGGAGCTTACTGTTTTTTTCTAAGAGTTTTATGATTTCAGGTCTTGTGTTCAAGTTTTTAATCCATTTTGAGTTAATTTTTGTATATGGTGTCAGATAGTGATCCACTTTTATTCCTGTGTTTGTGACAGTCCGGGTTTCCCAACACCATTTATTGAAGAGACTGTCTTTTCCTCATTGCATATTCTTGGCTGCTTTGTCATATATTGATTATATATGCATGGGTTTACTTCTGGACTCTCTCTTCTGTCTCCTTGATCTATGTTTTTGTGCCTACACCATACTGTTTTGATTACTATAGCTTTGTAATATAGTTTGAAATCAGGGATTGTGATACTTCCAGATTTGTTGTTATTTCTTAAGATTGCTTTGACTATTCAGGATCTTTTGTGGTTCCATAGAAATTTTAGGATTGTTCTATTTCTGTGAAAAATACCATTGGAATTTTGATAGGAATTTTGTTCAATCTTAGATTGATTTGGATATTGTTATTTCATCAATATTCTTCCAATCCTTGAGCACAGAATATCTATTTGTCTTCAATTTCTTTTATCAATGTCTTAAAGTTTTCACTGTAATTTCACATCCTTGCTTAAATTTATTCCTAGGTATTTTATTCTTTTTGATGCAATTGTGGATTGGATTGCTTTCCTAATTTCTCTTTCTGATAGTTCATTTAAAAGTATATAGAAATGCAACAGATTTTTGTACATTTTGTATCCTGAAACTTTACTGAATTCATTTATTCTAAAATTTTTTTTGCTGGAGTCTTTAAAGTTTTCTATATATAATATGTCATCTGCAAATAGTGACTTCCTCCTTTGCAATTTGGAGATGGCTTTTATTTTTCTAGCCTAATTTCTCTGGCAAGGACTTCCAATACTATGTTGAATAAAAATGGCAAGAGTATGCATCCTTGTATTGTTCTTGATCTTAAAGGAAAAGCTTTTATCTTTTCACCATGAGTATGATGTTACCTGTGGACTTGTCATAGATGGCTTTTCTGTTGGGGTATGTTCCCTCTATACCTATTTTGTTGAGTTTTTTTTTTTTTTGTCATACATGGATATTGAATCTTGTCAAATGCTTTCTCTACATCTATTGAGATGATCATATGATTTTTATTCATTTTGTTAATGTAGTATGTCATCCCTGCATCCCTGGAATAAATCCCACTTGATCATGGTAATTGATCCTTCTAATGTGTTATTGAACTCAATTTGCTAATATCTTGAGGATTTTTGCATCAATGTTTATCAGAGGTATTGGCCTGTAATCTTCTTTTCTTGTGGTGTCCTTATCTGATTTTGGTATCAGGGTGATGCTGGCCTTTAAAAGTGAGTTTGGTTCCCTCTCCTATTTTTTTGGAAGAGTTGGTATCAATTCTTCATTGACTGCCTGGTAAAATTCACCAGTGAAGTCATCTGGTCCTGGGCTTTTGTTTGTTGGTAAATTTTTGATTACTGATTCAATCTCCATACTAGTAATTGGAGTAGTCAGATTTTCCATTTCTTCATGTTTGAGGCTTGGAAGGTTGTATGTTTCTAGGAATTTATCTAATTCTTCTGGGCTGATCAATTGTTGTATCTGTTTTTATAGTAGTCTTTTATGATCCTTTGTATTTCTGTGGTATTAGTTGTAAAGTTTCTTCCATTTCTGATTTTGTTTGAGCCCTCTCTCTTTCTGCTTGGTAAATCTAGCTGAAAGTTGGTTAATTTTGTTTGTTTTCAAAGAACCAGCTCTTAGTTTCATTGATCTTTTCTATTGTTGTTTTAGTCTCTATTTCATTTATTTCTGCTCTGATCTTTGTCATTTCTTTGCTTCTACTAACTTTGGGCTTCATTTGTTCTTTTTCTAGTTCTTTGACAAGTAGAGTAAGGTTCTTTAAAATTTTCATTTCTTGAGGTAACGTTTATTGCTATGAACTTCCCTCTTAGGTACTGTGTTTGCTGCATCCCATAAATTTTAGAATGTTATGTTTTCATTTTCATTTGTCTAAAGGTATTTTTTATCTCTTCATTGATCCGTTGGTTGTTCAGTAGCGTGTTGTTTAATCTACACATATTTGTGAATTTTGTAGTTTTCTTCTTGTAATCGATTTCTAACTTCATACCAGTGTGGTTGGAAATGATGCTTGATATAATTTCATTCTTCTTAAATTAAGACTTATTTTGTGAGCTAACATATGATCTATTCTAGAGAAGGTTCCATATGTACAAGAGAATGCATATTCTGCTTTTGAGTGGAATGTTCTGTGTACGTCTGTTAAGTCCATCTAGTCTAAGGTGGTATTTAAGGCTGATGCTTCCTTATTGATTTTTCTGTCTGGATAATCCCTCTGTTGATGTAAGTGGAGTGTTAAAGTCCCCTACCGTTATTGTATTACAGCCAATTTCTCCCTTTAGATCTGTTAATATTTGCTTTAAATATTTAGGTGCTCCCATGTTGGGTGCATAGATATTTACAGATATTATATCATCTTGTTGGATTGACCTGTTTAACATTATACAATGCTTTTCTTTGTCTCTTACTTCATTCTTTGCTTTAAAGGTTCTTTTGTCTAAGTATAGCTACCCCAGCTTCTTTTGGCTTCCATTTGCATGGACCATCTTTTCCCATCACTTCATTTTCAGCCTGTGCCCTCCTTTAAAGGCAGGAGCTACTTCTTATTTCTTATGCCCAGAACTTTGCAAAATAGATGACGATAAATGCATTGAATTATGATCAGAAATTGTCTTAGAAAGCAATCTGGAAGGGGCTGTAGACATTGTTTTTTACATCATAAATAAATGCACTTATTCTGCTTAATGCAGTTGTGTTTGTAGATGTGATTTTTTTAATGGATTAAACGTTATTTTAATACAGTAAATATCAAGACAATCTCTAACATTTTCAAAAGACCTCTCATAACTAAAAATATTATTTATGCAATTTGAACTTTTATCTTTTTTACAGTCCATGGGCCAAGACTAGTTATGTCTTAAAAAGTACCACCAAGGGAAGTGGAGGATGGTGGGGAACATAAAGACACAATTGATGCACACCGTCACTGCCACACTGACTCTAAAGGTTTTGACAAATGTGTTTTAATTTTTATGACACACACCACACAGAAATGAGCACACACATGACAATCCTTGCAGTTACAAAATACTGTGATGAAGAAACATAAGATGAAATAGATATAATAGGAGTAAACTAATCAGTAAACATGACATCAGTAACGTTCCAGCAAAAGCCTATGTAAAATAAACTGCATTTGAAAACACTAAACAAAATGATGCATGATTGTAAACAATACAATTTATGAAATTATAATTAAGGTCACTTTTAGTCTCAAACTTTCACTTACGTACAGACCATTTGTATGGCCATCCCAAGCGCTCAGCACCATCTTGGCAAAATGAATTTTCAGCCTTATTCTAATTACTTCCTTACATATTTCCTATGCTGCAATCGTCGTGGGATATCCACTGTCAGTATCCTCCACAATTCTCCATCTCCATGTATCTGCTCAAGTTTTTTTCCTCTACCTGAAGGTTTTAATTTTCACCAGTTTCTCCTTTTCATTCAAATAGATATCTTTTCAGAACAATATTCCTCCATCAAGATTCTTAAATAACACTTTGTATGCAGAATTTAAGATGTATTCAATCTGTTCGTCCTTAGATGGCTCATCTTTGTTGGATTTCCCAATTATTTCTCACTTATCCTATATGACTTCTTATAAAATGAGCACTTTTGAATGAGTTATACCACCCATATGTTCAAAATGTAAATGATATAAGAAGAAATGCGGTGAAAATCCTTGCCATTCATGTCTCCTTACCTAAATTTCTCTTTTCCAGATGAAACTGATGTTTTCAATTCTCTGCTATCCTCTCACATGTGTTTTATGCACATCTAAACAGATATATAGAACTTTCCTCTTTACACAAATGGTAGCATGTTATACATAATTAACTTTTCCTTTCTCTCACTTTACAATGAATATTGGAAAACTATGAGTAATAATACTAATTCCATGCCAATACCTAACTAGTTTCTTCATACTTTTGTGTCCCTGTAGACTATATTTTCTATCCTATCATTTCTTTTCTAGTCTCTTTGATAATCAGCACTTGGCAATTTAACAAATCAAACCAGCATTTGATAATCAGTCTTTTTGATAATCCAGTATTTTTCTAGCACAATGTTGCAGTGAAAATTATTACATGAGGGCCAGCCCTGTGGCCATGTGGTTAAGTTCACCCATTCTGTTTCAGTGGCCCAGGGTTTTGCCAGTTTGAATCCTGGGCATGGAGGTGGGACCACTCATCAGGCCGTGCTGTGATGGCGTCGCATATAGCACAACAAGAAGGACCTACAACTAGAATACACGACTATCTACTGGGGGGGGGCTTTGGGGAGAAGAAGAAGAAAAAAAAAGATTGGCAACAGATGTTATCCCAGGTGCCAATCTTTAGAAAAAAAAATGAAAATTCTTACATGAAAATCCTTCTACGTATAAGACAAAATCCTAGAAGTAAAATTACTGGCTTAAATTGTATGCCTTACTGCTCTTTGCTATATTGCATTTCACAGATATGTATTTTGCACAAATTGAAGGGTTGTGGTGACCCTGTGTCAAGCAAGTATCTTAGCATCATTTTTTCCAAGCGCATTTGCTCACTTTGTGTCTGTGTCACATTTTGGTG
Organism: Equus quagga; assembly: GCF_021613505.1. Lineage (NCBI taxonomy): Eukaryota > Metazoa > Chordata > Mammalia > Perissodactyla > Equidae > Equus > Equus quagga. Next base: position 30,252,776 of record NC_060278.1, on the reverse strand, counting down.
ATTCTCACAATACTTCAAACTTTTCCATTATTATATTTGTTACATTGATCTGTGATCAGGGATCTTTGTTACTACTGCAATTGTTTTGGGTGCCATGAACCACACCCACATAAGTTGGTGAACTTAATTGATAAATGTTTTGTGTTCTGACTTCCCTACAAGCTGGCCATTCCCCCGTCTCTCGCTCTCTTTGGGCCTCCCTAATCCCCAAAACACAACAATATTGAAATTAGGCCAATTAATAACCCTACAATAGCCTCTAACTGTTCAAGTGAAAGGAAGAGTTGCACATCTCTCACTTTAAATCAAAAACTAGAAATTATTAAGCTTAGTGAGGAAGGCTTGTCAAAATCCCAGACAGGCTGAAAGCTAGGCCTTTTGTGTCAATCAATTAGCCAAGTTGTGATGCAAAGGAAGAGTTCTGGAAGGAAATTAACAGTACTTCTCCAGTGAACACACTAATGATAAGGAAGTGAAGCAGCTTATTGCTGATATGGAGAAAGTTTTAGTGGTCTGGATGGAAGATCAAACCAGCCACAGCACTCTCTTAAGCCAAAGCCTAATCCAGAGCAAGGCCCTAACTCTCTTCAATTCTGTGAAGGCTGAGGGAGGTGAGGAAGCTGCAGAAGAAAAGTCTGAAGCTAGCAGAAGCTCGTTCATGAGGTTTAAGGAAAGAAGCCATCTCCATAACATAAAAGTGCAGGTGAAGCAGCAAGTGCTGACGGAGAAGCTGCAGCAAGTTCTCCAGAAGGTCTAGCTGAGATAACCAGTGAAGGTGGTGACAGTAAACAGCAGATTTTCAATGTAGATGAAACCGCCTTATATTGGAAGAAGATGCCATCTAGGACTCTCATAGCTAGAGAGGAGAAGTCAATGTCAGGCTTCAAAGGACAGGCTGATTCTCTTTTTCAGGGGCTAATGCATTTGGTGACTTTCAATTGAAGCCAATGCTCATTTACTATTCTGAAAATCCCGGGGCCCTTAAGAATTATGCTAAGTGACTCTTCCTGTGCTCTGTAAATAGAACAGCAAAGCCTAGGTTACAGCACATCTCTTTACAACATGGCTTACTGAACATTCCAGGCTCTCTGTTAAGACTTACTGCTCAGAAAAAAAGATTCCTTTCAAAATATTGCTGCTCGTTGACAATGCACCTGGTCATCCAAGAGCTCTGATGGAGATGTACGACGAGATTAATGTTGTTTAATGCCTGCTAACACAACATCCATTCTGCAGCCCATGGATGAAGGAGTCATTTCGACTTTCAAGTCTGATTATTTAATAAATACATTTCATTAAGGCTACAGCTGCCATACATAGTGATTCCTCTGATGGATCTGGGCAAAGCAAATTGAAAACCTTCTGTTGAAAGAATTCACCATTTAGATACCATTAAGAACATTTGTAATTCATGGGAAGAGGTCAAAATATCAGCATAAACAGGAGTTTGGGAGAAGTTGATTCCAGCCCTCATGGATGACTTTGAGGGTTCAAGACTTCAGTGGAGGAAGTACCTGCAGATGTGGTGGAAACAGAGAATTAGAATTAGAAGTGGAGCCTCAAGATGTGACTGAATGATAAAACTTTAATGGATGAGGAGTTGCTTCTTATGGATGAGCAATGAAAGTGGTTTCTCAAGATGGAATTTACTCTGGTGAAGATGCTGTGAAGACTGTTGAAATGACAACAAAGGACTTGGAATATCACATAAACCTAGTTGACAGCACTGGAGGGTTTGAGGGGATTGACTCCAGTTTTGAAAGAAGTTCTGCTGTGGGTAAAATGCTATCAAATGGCGTCACATGCTATAGAGAAATTGTGAAAGGAAGAGTTAGTGGATGCAGCAAACTTCACTGTCGCCTTATTTTAAAAAATTTCCAAGCCACCCCAACCTTCAGCAACCACCACCCTGATCAGTCAGCACCATCAGCACTGGGACAAAACCATCCACCAGCAAAATATTACAGCTTGCTGAAAGCTCAGATGATGGTTAGCACTTTTTAGCAACAAAGTATTTTTAATTAAGGTGTATACATAATTTTTTAGACATAATTCCATTGCACACTTACTAGACTACAGTGTAGAGCCAGCCCTAATGGCATAGTGGTTAAAGTTTGGCACTCTTACCACTTCAGTGGCCTGGATTCATTTCCTGGTCATGGAACCACACCACCCGTCTGTCAGTTCTGTGCTGTGGCAGCAGCTCGTATAGGAGAACTAGAATGACTTACAACTGGGACATACAACCATGCACTGGGGCTTTGGGGAGGGAAAAAAGCAGAGGGAGATTGGCAACAGATGTTAGCTCCAGGCAAATCTTTCCCTGCAAAAAAAAGAAAAAAAGAAAAAGACTACAGTATAGTGTACACATCTTTATAGGCACTGGGAAACCAAGAAATTCACGTGACTTGCTTTATTGCAATATTCACTCATTGTGGTAGTCTAGAACCAAACCCTCGATATCTCTAAGGTGCGCTTGTATTTGCAGTTGCTCTTCATGTCTTTAGAAAATGTAGTTTATTTTATTCGATTTGAATAAATCATGTTTATAATGAAAAATTCAAAAGAAATAAAAGCATAAAAACATACATTTGCTTCATAACTATTCCTGCAACCACTCAGTTTCCCTCTCTGGAGACCACCAATGATGTTAAGGTTATTATGTCCTTTGAGTTAGTGTTTGTAAAGATATATATATAAGAGAGTTTATCTTATTTGGCCATATGTGAATTTTCTATATTCTATGGAGATTAGAATGCTCTTGCCAAGAAGTTGATTAACAAAATAACTGCAAATTTCATGATAACCACTGAAACTCAGTGTCAATCAGGTACAGTCCAATCAAAAATCTGAGATTAAAGTGTAATAGTCCTATTTGTTTTCACTATAATTCTCTGTTCTCATTGGGCGGAAACAAGTCACTACAGTGTTCCTGGCCAAAGGTTCTCCATCTTATTTCAGTTTGCAATGGTCACCCTCTGTATTTTTCCCTTGCTAGTTATCATCAGAATTCCCTTCATCATCTTGGGCTTTTCTTTTTCTCCTTCCTCTACCTTCTGTTTTCTATGAAACTTTTATTTATTTATTTTTTATTTTGGTTTATGTGCTTGTTTTGGTGGAGCACATCCTCAGTAGCTTTTGGCAGAAGATGTATGAGAAATAAGGCTTTGTTTTTAAATTCATGGATAGTAGTATTGCCTTTTTTCTATCTCCCCATTTGACTAATAGTTTGGGGATAGAACTCTAAGTTAGAAATAATTTTTCAGTGTTATAAAATCATTTCCTCAATGTTTTCTAACTTCTGGTGGTGTTATTGAGAGATCTAAAGATATTCTAATTCCTAGTCCTTCCAGTAGGACTAGACTTTTTAATGGATGTTTTGACCTTGGTGTTGTCGAAGTTTACCACCGATGTGTCTTAGAGTGAAAATGTGTGGTGTCATCTAGTGAGCTGTTGCCTGAGTGGGCTTTGTGACTAGGAAATGATTCTCCGTTCTTGGGACTCCCCGCTCGTTTGGGGTTGTTTAGCTGATTCTCTCCCCTCTCTCTTCTCCCATTATTTTTTTCTTAAACTCTCATTATCATTTAGATGTTGCGGTTGCAGGATTAGTTCTTCAAGTTCCCTCTCCTTATGTTCCTGTTATCTACGTTTTCTACGTTCTAGAAGAATTCTTTGTATTTTTCCAACTTTTCTATTGAGGTTGCGTTACAACTCTCAAATACTGGTTGTGAAAAGCCTTTTTTCTGAACGTCTTTGAGAAGCACTTTGTTCTTGTCTCATGTGTACAGTAACTTCTATTATTACCTGGAGAATCTTAATGATAGTAGGTTTGAATTTTTTTCCTTTCTATGTAGCCTCTTTATCTTAAGTTGTTTACTAGTTTTCCAATCTTTAAAAAATTTATTTCATGTCAGAGACTCTCCATGGATATCAGGCCATTCATTATTGTCTGTTTATAAATGAAAAGAATAGAATAAACTGCTATTTGAACGTTCTGAGCAGGAGATGAGATTTGTTGATTTTGAGCTTGATCATGAGGTGATCTTGTGGAGAGAGCATTTTTCTTGTGGAACATACATCTTTCTTCTTGGGTAGTTCAGATTCTTCATAAAAGGGTTATCTAGTCTGTCTGAAAGGTAGGGATCCATCTAATAGTGTTTGGGGAGTCAAGTTTGGAAAGAACACTGGGATCATTCTCCAGTGAGTAAGGTAGATCTACTTATTTGCAGAATAAACTAAACTGTGACTAGTGTCTTCCAGTCCTGAGAACCTCTGTTACCATCCACACAGAATAATACTGCAGACTTTTGAGTGAATTGGAAGAACGACAGTCATGCAGAAGCCTGGCAATGAGGAAAACAATATAAGGACAAAATTGCTTCTCAAGTTTCCTGGCACTTGTATTGGTCAGAGTTCTCCAGAGAAACAGAACCAATAGGAAGTGTATATATATATAGAGAGAGAGAGAGAGAGAGAGATAAATATATATCTAGATACAGTCGTGTGCTTTATGACGGGGATGTACCCTAAGAAGTGTGTTGTTAGGTGATCTCATTGTTATGTGAACATCACAGAGTGTACTTTACAAACCTCGATGGTACAGCCTCCTACACACCTCAGCTATCTGGTACTAATCTTGTAGGACCACCGTTGTATATATAGTCTGTTGTTGACCAAAACATCGTTATGCAGCACATGACTGTATAGAAAGAAACTTGTTAGGAAGAATTAGCTCATGCCATTATGGAGGCTGAAAGGTCCCAAGATCTACAGTCAGGAGGTTAGAGACCCGGGAGAGCAGATGGTTTAGTTTCAGTCCAAAGGCCAGCAGTCTCAAAACCCAAAAAGAGCTGACATCTTTAGGTTTGAGTCCCAAGGCACGGTTTAAGCTCACGTCCCAGTTTGAAGGCAGGCAGGCAGAAGGGGTTCTCTCTTACTCATGGAGAGGGGCAGTCTCTTTGTTCTATTCAGCCCTTCCACTGATTGGAGGAGGGTCTCCACCTTATGGAGGCAATCGCTTTACTCAGTCTGCTGGTTCAAACGTTCACTTCATCCAGAAACACCCTTGGAAACACCCAGAATCATGTTGGACCAAATGTCTGGGCACCTCATGGCCAGTCAAGGTGACACAAAATTGACCACCATGGTCCAGCTCTGATTCAGCCCCGTTCTTCATCCCCAATTCCAGAGGTACTGACGCTGCTATTGAGGAATCTGCATTTAAATCAGATCGTCTTAGCTTTCCTCACCATGGGCTTGTGGGTGCCTCGTTGGGTCCGCTAAATGAGTTGCTGTTTGCCCACCTTCCTTCCAGATTTAGCGTGGACTTATGGCTTTCTGCTCTCCTGTTCCCGTGTTTGTGGATTTACATTTTTACTTTTAAATGTCTTTAGTACTAAGGATTTCGGGAGAGGATCTCTTAGGTACAGTAAATCTGTTTCCTCTGTCGTAACCCAAAATTGTCATTTACTTAATAAAACACTTAGTACTTTGAATAAGCAGCTTATTGTTTTTAAGTTGTAATAGTGTGTATGCTGAGTGTGCTCCATAGGTACGAGATTAGTGGAATTTTATGTGTGTGCACATACATTCATTAACACAAATACATACGAATTATGTGTACTCACATCCATGCATGAACAGCAATGTGTTTGAATATACGCGTCTATGCTAAAATGGAATAATCCTTTAGGTTAGTTGGTAGGTATCCTTCCCATCATTTCTTTGGAAAACTAAAGTTTTCCAAAATTGTTAAATTGTATTTTATCAATTACAATTGGAAAATCTCAGGATGTACTAAAATCCTTCAATTTTAATGTGAGTTATTGTGCAGTTTTCTCAAATGCCTGATTTAGTGTCTAATTTTGCCTAAACAAATTTATACAGTATTTTGGTATGCAAAAAAGTGGAAATAGCTTGAGTATAATAGCAGTAGCATGTGCTCTGGAATTGTGGTTTGGAGTGTGTTTGAAATGTTGGCGAGCGTAGTAGTGATGTTCTTTGTCAAGCGTTTTGCATTCTGTGCTTTAGAGCACTGTGAACTGACAAAATCCTACTTTTCTGTGGTTAAGCTTCTACAATGGGCTGCAGGATTATTAGATGAAAAACTCTACACAAGAGGAATATTTGCACCTCTAGGGGTCATCTTAACTAATTACAATCTTGGGATGACTTCCTTCCCAGAATCGTATTCAGGTACCTTGCAGTGTGCCCCTCGCCTGCATCGGCCTTGGGTGTACTGGCCACCTGGCTCATCTTCTTGAGCAAAGGTATTTCTGGCTGTGACTCCTTTTTGGAATTAGTTGATTAAATTATAGACTCTTATTCTGAATCCCCTTGACTGCTGTCAAAACATATTTGCGTCAAGGTTTCAATCCTTGTCATCCTTTGAGAACCTTGATTAGTTCGCTTTGAGGACATGCTTTTCATAGTGAGAGCGTTTCTTAGCATCTTGACCTTTCAGATCATTTCTATCAAGACTAATGTATCAGAACTTTGTTTTAATGAATATACAGTTGGGGTTACTCTCCATCTCCTATTTATACTGTAAAACATGCTACTTTGGGTAACTTATTACTCGCTAATTAGTTCTTACATTCAGATGATGAAGAAAAATAATGCAATTAGTTTTATTGATACATCAGGATTTATTTTGTAAATGTATAATATGAATTAATACATTTACAAGAACACAAACTATATGTAAGTTATGAAGCATCATGATGGAATTAGTGCTCATGAACTCCACATACAAATTAAGAAATAAAATGTTAGCAATATCCTGTGTGCTTCTTCCAAAACCCATTCTCCTGGCTGACTGGGATGGGAGAGCGTGCTCCTGGATTGCTTCTTTCCTTTGTTCTTTTTTAGTTTTTTCAAAGCATATATCCTTGAACATTGTATTGTTTAATTTTTGTACCTTTGGTTTTCTATAAATGCATTATGCTATGTGTAGTCTTCTAAAAACTTTATTTTCCACTCCACACCATCCTACTAAGATTTATCCTGCTTTCCTCTTTAGCAGTACTTCATCTGCTTCCACTGCTTCACAATATTCTATCATGTGAATACACCAAATTTTATTTATCCATTTTGCTGTTAATGGATGTTTCCATGGTCTACACTCTTTGGCTGCTACCAACAGTAGCATTTGGAGCATGTCTTACGATATAGCAGTGTGAATTTTCTGTGGGAGGGGTGCTACAAAATATGGAAAATGTCATAAAGAATATGTTAAAATTTTCTACTGTCCATGTAATTGGAGGAGTAGATAGAGACAGAAATTGAGGTAGAAGCAATATTTGAGGAAGAGATGACTAAAAACTTTACCAAGCTGATGTAAACACTCAGGATTCAAAAAGTCTCATCAGTCCAAAGCAGAATAAAAAATAAAAATCACACATTCACACACTCCTCCATTATTGGGAAACTCTTGAAATCCAAAGAAATTAGAAAAATCTAAAAACAAGAGCAAAAAGACCGACTATCCCAGGAAATCGTCAAATTGACAGACAAATGACTTCTAGACAGAAACATAAGAAGCCAGATATTCACTAGGTCATCTCTTCATATTTATGTGCTCAGCTCACCAATAAGAGTAAAAGCGAAATTCTAGCAACCGGAACTTTTAGGGGTGGAGGCCTGTGTACTCCCATCACCCAAGCAACCCAAACCTAAGGTTTTGCTTAAAGGTCAGGTGGATCTCAAATGGCTGGCAGAGTGGGGAGATCATCAATACCAATTACAACCCCGTTCCATCTTCAGAAAAAGGGACTACAACTTGCTCTGCCAACTGTCTCTGTAACTTTTGTAGGAGAATGCAATGCCCAGGGCTCCAAGGATTAAAGACGTATGTCCCATTGTGTGCAAGAATTGAAGGCATCCTCTTCACAGACATGATACTGCCATGATAAGGTGCAGCAGGTCTGAGAGGAAAGTAGCGAGCAGTACTTCGTTAGCATATCAGCTCTCTCAGCTTCACAGCCATGCCTCCCCTTCTCTGTACGTCTTCCTTTTCGGCCAGAGTGGTATCGTAATGGCTTGTGCTCTTGCTAGGTGACACAGCAGGCTTTCTGTGGCTGCCTCTCAGGCTGCCACAGATCTGGGAGCCTCATGCAAGAAACAGATGGACAAAGTGAGACCTCTGTGCCTGTACCGTGGCTAGACAACACCTGTTGGACTTCTGGATTCTGCAAGGGTTCCTTGAAGTCGGATGATGTGATTTGAAATTGCAGAGAAGTCACCTCCAATGGTGTGAGCTTTAACCTATGGGAGTAGGGAAAGGTAGGAAGGAACCAGATATTTAATTTTCTCTCTGCTTTCCGCTGGATGTCCTGTTCTGAGACTCACTTCTTCCCTGGAGACTGTGAAGATGTCCTGTGACACTGAGCACTCAGCTTTACTTGTCTGGAAGCTGAGGGCAGCTCAGGAACGTACTCTTGATGTGATTTTCTTCTTCCCCATCTCTTCCTCTTCATCATGCTTCCCTGGAAATGAACTTCCTGAGAAAAGGTTCATTCTTACACGCTTGCCTCACACTCTTTTCTCTAAAAACCAGACAAATACAAACTTGGTATCAGACACACTTGATGCCTTCTCTACTCTTGATCATCTGCAAATGGTTATTCTACATTTTAAACCTTCCTGGCTCTTCTATCTAATGGCATTTTTTTGGCTAATGGATCATGCTCGGGCAAATTTCTGGGCAAGAGAAGCCTCTTGGAGTTAACAGCCAAGAAACATACTCCAATGAATGAGAAATGGGAGCTGGTTGAAAAATAACCCAACCTTCCCACAGCTCAGTTGGAAAATAGCGTATAATAGAGATTAGAGGGGAAAATTGGAAAGGTAAATAAAAATTCTAAAATAAAAGAACAGAAAAAAAAGTAACAAAAAAATAACGTAGATTTCAAGACAAATATCAGTAATTATGTCAAACATAAATGGACTGATAAACTGGATAAAAAATAACTTGATTGTTATTTTAAATTTAGATGAAATGCACAAATAACTAAAAAATGCAACTTCACCAAAACTAACAAAGAAATAGAAAATCTGAAAAGAATAAATAATACAATTTATACCATAATTAAAAACATTCTAAGAAGAAATTTCCAAGGCCATATTTCAGCATAGTCTATAAAATATTGAACAATTCTGAATTTGAAAACCTCTTCCAGATATTAACAAGAACACTACCCGTGTTATTTATGAGGCCAGCATTGCCTCAATACCAAAACCAGACAAGGAAATGGGACTGTAAAAATGTTGATTGTCCCTCACAAAATATAGATTCCTTGTAGCTCTAATGAAAATCTCATCAAGTTACTTTATGAAGCTTAACAACAGGATTCTAAAATTTACATGAAGACACAAATGGCCAAGAAATCTTGAAGGAGCAAATTGTGGGGAAACTTCTCTACTGGATACATAAATTTTTAAAGCCATGGTAATTAAGACGGTATGGTATTTACTCAACGATAGAAAAAGACTACAATGGAATGGAAGACCCAGAAGCATGCCCACATATACTAGAACACTAGATTTAAAATAGAGTTGGTGCTGCAGACAATGGTAAAAGCGTGTTCTTTTCAACAACTAGGAATTGGTTACCTGTATAGCCATATTAAATTAGAAGTAGCCTCCTATTTCACATTATACCAAATGCAAGAAGTCTTGTAGATGCAAATATGAAAAGTAGGATAATCTGGATTCTATAATTTCATGAACTTTTGATAGAAAAAAAGACATAGTACAACTGAAAGCATTAACTGTAAAAAATTAATAAATTGGGCAACATTATAATAAGTTTTGCTTATCAAAGGATACCAGTGAGAGAATAAAACAAACCATGGGGGTAAAATATATTTACGATATATATAAAACTAACAATGGGCTTATATCCAGAAAATACGGAGCGTGAATTATTTACAAGCACTTTTGAAAACAATTTGGCATAATCTGAACTTGAATAAAACTAACTCAAATACCATTTCCAAACTTAGTTCCCAGCAGAAACATGTGCACAAATGCACCAAGATCTATGTGTAAGAATGCTTAAGGCAGTGTTATTTATGAAAGCCACAAAATGGAAAAAAAGTACATCAAAAGTTTAATGGAAAAACATGTTGTGGTATGTTCCTTCAGTGAAATGTAGCAATCACAATGAATAAAACATCACTTTGCGCAACAAGATAGATGCTTCTCACAAAAATAAAATAGAGCAAACTAAAATGAACACACGGAATTATAATTATACTTTGATAAAAGAAAAATAGGCAAAATGGAACTATTGATGAATACACGTGATGGGGGAATCTATAAAGACAAAGTCATTTCTATAAAAGTCTGGAGAGTGGGTAGCTTGCAGGAGGAGGAAGGCTGGTAATTGAATAGGCACCAGAAGGGATTCTGGGAAGAAGGAGCGTCTATCTGTTGACTTGCGTGGTGGTTGCATGGTGTTTGTGACAAGGCATTGAGTTATAGTCTGTTTTCCAGTTTTATTGAGATATAATTGACATATCATTATGTAAGTTTATGATGTACAGAATAATGGTTTGACTTACATATATAATATGAAATGACCACTGCAATGTTTAGTTAGCATCCATCATCTCACATAGATACAAGAAAAAAAGCCAAAAAGTTTTTCTTGCGATGAGAACTCTAAGGATTTACCTTTTTTCCCTCAGTTTTATTAAGATATAATTGACATACATCACTGTATGAGTTTCAGGTGTACAGCATAAGGTTTGACTTACATATATTGTGAAACAATTACCAAAATAAATTTAGTTAACATACATCTCCTATAGATATATTAAAAAGAAAAGGATTTTTTTTCTCCTTGAAATCAGAACTCTGAGGATTTACTCTTAACTTTTATGTATAGTCAGACACCACATAAGGACATTTCAGTCAACAATGGACCATGTATATGATGGTGGTCCCATAAGATTAGTACCATGTAGCCTAGGTGTGTACTAGGCTATACCATTCTATTTTTGTGTAAGCACACTCTAAGATGTTCGCACAATGGCAATCTCCTAACAATGAATTTCTCAGAACTATCGCTGTTGTTAAGTGACACATGACTGTAAATCACGTAGCAGTGGTAACTACAGTCACTTTGTATGTTACGTCCTTAGTGTTTGGTTATTGTATAACTAGAAGTTTGTACCTCTTGACTACCTTCCTCCAATTCCACCCCTCCCAAACCCTGGCCACCACAAATCTGATCTTTCCCCATGATTTTGGCTTTTATTTTTACGTTCCACATGCAAGTGAGATCATATAGTATTTTGCCTTTCTCTGACTTGTTTTGCTTAGCATAATGCCCTTGATGTCCATCCATGTTGTTGTAAATGGCAAGACTTCACTCTTTTTTGACTGAGTAATACTCCATTATATATGTGTAGCATATTTCCTTTATCCATTCATTTATTGATGGGTGCTTAGGTTGTCTCCATGTCCTAGATGTTGTGAGTGATGCTGCAATGAACATGGGGAAGCAGATAGCTTTTCAAGATAGTGATTTAATTTCCTTCACATACATAGTCAGAGCTGGGATTGCATATAGTAGTTTTATTTTTAATTTCTTGAGGAACCTCCATACTGTTTTCCATAGTGGCTGCCCTGATTTACATTCCCATCAACAGTGCACAAGGGTTCCCTTTTCTCCACATCCTCACCAGTGTTACTTATCTCTTATCTTTTTGATGATGACTGTTCTGAGGGGTGTGAGGTGATATCTCGTCGTGATTTAGTTTGCATTTTCCTAATGATTAGTGGTGATTTCTCATCTTTTCATGTAGCTGTTGGCCACTATATATTGTCTTTAGAAAAGTGTCTATTCAAGTCATTTTCCCATTTTTAAATTTTTTGCTATTGAGTTCTATGAGTTCTTTATATATTTGGGATATTAACCCTTTATCAGATATATTGTTTGCAAATATCTTTTCCCATTCCATAGGTTATTTTCACTTCTATTGTTTCCTTTTCTGTGCAGAAGCTTTTTAGTTTGTAGTCTCACTTGTTTTTTATTTTGTTGCTTGTGTTTTAGGTGTCATATCAAAAAATCATTGCCAAGACCCATGTCAAGGAGATTTTTCATATATTTTCTTCTAGGAGTTTCAGTTTCAGGTCTTACATTTAAGTCTTTAACCCATTGTGAGTTAATTTTTGTGAATGGCATAAGATAGAGGTCTAGCTTATTCTTTTACTTGTGAATATCCAATTTTCCTAGCACCATTTATTGAAGAGTGTTTTTTCCTCCTTTGAGTATTATTGGCTCCCTTGTCAAATGTTAGTTGACCACATGTGCTTGGATTTATTTCTGGGTTCTCAATTCTGTTCCGTTGGTCCATCTGTTTTTATGCTACTACCATACTGTTTTGATTACTATAGTTTTATAATATAGCTTGAAATCAGGAAGTATGATGCCTCCCACTTTGTTCTTCTTTCTAAGGATTGCTTTGGCTATTTGGGGTCGTTTGTGTTTCCAAATAAATTTTAGGATTATTTTTTTCTGCTTCTGTAAAAAAAAATGTAATTAGAATTTTGGCAGGGATTGCATTGTATCTATAGATGGCTTTTAGTAGTATTGACATTTTAACAATATTCTTCCAATCTTTGAACACAGGATACCTCCATTTATGTTTCCTTCAATTTCCTTCACCAATGTCTTACAATGTTCAGAGTAAAGATCTTTTACCTCCTTGATTAAGTTTATTCCTAAATATTTTATCATTTTTGGTACTATCATAAATGGGATTGTTTTCTTTATCTCTCAGATAATTCATTGTTAATTTATAGTAGTGCTACTGATTTTTGTATGTTAATTTCATATCCTGCAACTTTAGTGAATTTGTTGATTAGATCTAAGTCTTTTCTATATAAGATATGAATGATTTTCCATATGTGATGTCATCTGCAAATAGAGACAATTTTGCTTCTTTCCAATTTTGATGACTTTTATTTCTTTTTCTTGTCTAATTTCCCTGGCAAGGATTTCCAGCACTGTGATAAATAGGACTGGTAAGAGTTGGAACCCTTGTCTTTTCCTGATCTTAGAAGCAAAGCTTTCAAGCTTTCACTATTGAGTATGATGTTAGCTGTGGGCTTGTCATATATGGCCTTTATTATGTTGGGGGATGTTCCTTCTATACCTAATCTGTTAATAGTTTTTATCATGAACCGATGTTGAATTTTGTCAAATGCTTTTCCTGCATCTATTGAGATAAATATGACTTTTTCCTTCATTCTATTATGATATATCACACTGATTGATTTGAATATGTTAAACCATCCTTGTATTCCAGATATAAATCCAAGTTGATCATGGTGAATTATTCTTTTAATGGGCTACTGAAATCAGTTTGCTAGTATTTTACTGAGATTTTTTGCATCTATATTCATTAGGGATATTGATCTGTAATTTTCTATTCTGGTAGTATACTTATCTGGCTTTGGTACAATTGTAATGCTGACCTTGTAGAATGGGTTTGGGAGTATTCCCTCCTCTTTGATTTTTTTTTTTGGAAGAGTTTGAGAGGGATTGGCATTATGTCCTCTTTAAATGTTTGGTAAAATTCATTAGTGAAGCCTCTGGTCCTGGCATTTTCTTCATTGGGAGTTTTTTGGTTACTGATTCAATCTCCTTACTAGCAATTGGTCTAAATTTTCTATTTCTTCCTGATTCAGTCTTGGTAGGTTGTATGTTTCTAAGAATTTTTCCATTTCTTCTAAGTTGTCCAGTTTGGCAGATATTTGTTCATGGTGTCCTCTTATGATCCTTTGTATTTCTGTGGCATCATCTTTTCAAAGAAACAACTCCTAGTTTGGTTAATCTTTGGTATTGTTTTCCTGTTCTTTATTTTACTTATTTCTGGTCTAAACTTTATTTCCTTTCTTCTGCTAACTTTGGGCTCACTTTGCTCTTTTTCTAGTTCCTTAAGGCATAGAGTTAGTTGTTTAGTTGGGATCTTTTTTACTTCCTAATGTGGGCATTTATTGCTATGACCTTTCCTCTTAGAATTTCTTTTGCTGCATTCCATAAGTTTTGATATGCTGTGTTTCCGTTTTCATTTGTCTCAAGGTATTTTATTTTCTCTTTCATTTCTTCTTTGATCTATTGGTTGTTCAGGAAGTGTTAATTTCCACATATTCATGAATTCCTTTTTTTTTTTTTTTTTGCTCTTTTTATTGACTTCTAGTTTCATACCACTGAGATCAGAGAAGATACTGGGTATGATTTCAGTTGTTCTTGAATTTGCTAAGACTTCTTTTGTGGTCTAACATAGGGTCTCCCCTAGAAAAAGAAGAATGTGTATTCTGCTGTTGTCAGATAGAATGTTCTGTATATGTCTGCCAGGTCCATTTGGCCTACAGTGTTCAAATCTGTTACTGTCTTATTGATTCTCTGTCTGGATGATCTAACCATTGTTGACAGTAGGGAATGAAAGTCTCTGACTCTTATTGTATTGCTGTTTATTTCTCCTTTGAGCTCTCTGTTTTTGCTTTATGTGTTTAGGTGCTTGCATATTGCGTGCATAAATATTTACAATTATATCTTCATGTATTGACCCCTTTAGCATTATATAATGACCTTTGTCTCCTTTTACCATTTTTAAAGTCTGTTTTGTCTGATATAGGTATAGACAACCCTGCCCATTTTCTGGTTACTATTTGCTTGAAATTTTTCTCCATCCCTTAATTCTCCCTTTCCACCCCTTACCTCAGTCTATGTGTGTCTTTAAAGCTATAGTGAATCTGTTGTAGGCACCATGTTGTTGGATCTTGTTTTTTTATCCATGCAACTATTTTATGTCTTTTTATTGGAGAATTAATTATTTTACATTTAAAGTAATTATTGATAAGTAAGGACTTACTATTGCCATTTTGTTAATTGTTTTCCAGTTGTTTTGTAGATCCATTGTTCCTTGTTTCTTATCCTGCTGTCTTATTTGTATGTTTTGATGTCTTGTGGTAAGTATCCTTTTATTTCTTTTTCATGTTCTTTTGTATTATTACTACAAGTTTTCCCCTTGTTATGAGGAGGCTTATGTAAAACCTTAAAATTATAACACTCTGTTTTAAACTAATAACATAACTTCAATAGGATTCCTGAGCTTCACACTTTTACTTCTCTTCTACCTCAGATTTTAGGTTATTGGTGTTACCAATTTACTTATCTTTTATATTGTGTAAGTAATAGATTATTGTAGTTATGTTTTTTTTTTTACTACATTTAACTTTTAAACTAGAGTTTTAAGTAAACTAAGCACCACCATTACCATATTAGAGAATCCAGCTTTAACTACATATTTGTCATTACCAGTGAGTTTTGCACTGCCTTGTGTTTCTATGATGTTAATCAGCATCCTTTTGTTTCCACTCAAAGAATTCCTTTAGCATTTCTTGTGAGGCAGGCCTAGTAGTGATGAACTCCCTCAGCTTTTGTTTGTTCAGAAAAGTTATTTATCCCTTCATTTCTGAAGGCAGCTTCACCATGTATTCTCTTCTTGGTTGTCAGTTTTTTCTTTCAGTATTTTGAATGTGTCATCCCATTGTCTTCTGGCCTCTTCCAGCTTTGACAGGTTCACTTCAGCAGAGACAGTTCTTCACCTGTCAGCTCAGTTTTGGTTTCTAGATGTGTTTGTGGTAAGGTCCTTGGGCAGATGGTACCTGCTATTAGGGTCTCCTTTTGGGTGAGGTTTGGGCTCTGAGGTTGGGAGTAGGGAGGTGCCATGGCTGAGGACAGCTGGATAGGACTGTTGGCTTGGCTCCCTGACCATGTAAGGCTGTAGGATGGGCTCAGTGGTTGCCTAGACTCTCTGGTCAGGCTTCCTAGATGGTCAAGACTGAGAACTATGTCCAGCAGTAGGTTGGCCTATCAATTAACTTTCCTGGCAGGACCAGGGCCTGCTCAGCTCATCGTTTAGGGACCCAAGTCAGGCAAGAGCATGCACTGAGTTTCCTGGTCAGGTTTTGCTCTGCAGACAGAGAAAGTTATAGGCTATGCTCTCTGTTCAACTGCCACTGTAAGCTGGGCTGTTGGATGAGCTACAAAACTTTATGCATGCTCTGGTAGGGTTCTCCATTTGGGTGGGCTGAAAGCTGTACTCAGCAATAAGTGGGGCTATAAGTTAGTTTCCCTGCCTGGACACAGAGGTGGCTCCGAGGCTACTCACGCTGTGTTTGTGGTTTTGACTCAAGCTCACCTGTCCCCTAAGTTCCCTGGCCAAACAGGGCCGCTGGCTTTTCTTTGAGGGCCATCAGCTCTGCCTGCCCACTTCTCAGCTCAAGCATTTCTGGTTACACAGCTTTCAGGTGTTCTTGCTGTCCCATCCTGTCACACGTGGCCGGGGGCTATACTCTGCAGTGGGTGGGCTATGACTCAGCACCTTGCCCGGGCATGGGAAGACTGGGCTCCAGAACCAGCAGAACTCTTGTTTGAGGACTTGAATCAGGCATATCTCTACCCTGCCAAGTTCCCTGGTTAGACTGAGTCACCATCTTGGTTCTGAAGGTGAGCAAAGCCACTGGTTGGAACAACTACTTGGGCTCTGCTGGTAGGAATATGGTCTGCCAAGATCCAAGTGCTGGTTGTTGGAAGCCCCTCCACTTCTCCATTACAATCAGCTTCCCAGTGGTTGAGCCCTGCAGATTCCCCTGAGATCCTTGTGAGGCAAAACCAGAATAGGAGCTCCCATGAATGATGGGTGGCTGGGGACTGGAGGCTGGATGCCATCCCTGGGCCCTCCTTTCCCACTAGAGTAACTGTAGGCTCAGGGGAGACCTCTCTTCATGGTGCTGTGCTGGCCTGGGGGAAGGGCAATGCTGTCAGCATGTAGCTGTTCCTCTTGCCCTTTTTATGCCATCTGTCTTGGTCTCTGTAGTGCAGGAAGTGCTTCAGCCTTGCTCCCATGTTCTGGATTCTCTCAGTGGTGTCTTGTCCATGCATAGCTGTCGGTTGTTCTTTTTGTGAGCAAGAGCAAAGTCATGAATGATCCATGTCACTATCTTGGTGATGTCTCTCTCCTTTCTATTCTGTCCTTGAATGCTTTCCTGTGTGTGTAATGTTAGTTCACCAAAAGGGTTAATAAAATGAAAGAAAAATATATGATAAAACCCAACTTCAATTTATTAGAAAACTAGCAAACAAAAATAGAAAACTTCTATTAGTTTAATAAGTGGTATCTATCAAACACCCAAAATAATCTTCATATGTAATAGTTAAATAAAAGTAGCATATCATGTGAAAGTAGAAACAAGAAAATGATGCCCAGTATCACTGATTATTTACAATATTTACAGAAGCTACTAGCAAGAACAGCAGGACAAAAACAGATATAAAAGCTATATGAATTGTAAATGACACAAATACCCCAACAGCATCTACAGAAAGAAATTAGTAGCATCAATAAGAGAAATTAGCAGTAGATCTGGGTATGATATCAGTATACAAAATTATTTAAATTACGTACACTAGCATCAATTAGAAAAAACTAATACGTCTTTCACTGCAGAGAGATAAAAATAGATCAATGGAACTGAATACACAACAGCAAACCAGATCCATACATAAATGGAAAGTGGCTAGTGACAAAGTTGGCATTACAGAAAAGTTGAGAGATAATCGGCCATTTTAAAGTGGGGCATTGACATGGTACTTTTCTTATGGAAAAATAGAGTGAGACTGAAAGAGAGGAAAGGTTGGGAGAGAGGGATGGAATGATTGATTACAGGCAATGTGAAAGCAATTTAAAGACTTTTAGAAGAGAATATAGGACAGGGTTATTTATGGACTTGAAGTTAGTAAGGAGTTTTAAAAGTCTCAAAGCAGTTACTATAAAAGATTTTTACAAAGTTAGATCCAATTGCTCTAATATTAAAATTTTCTCTTTGTCAAAAGAAATCAAAAGAGAATCTCAGGAAATGATGGTGGTGAGTGCTTAACTTTTTCATGTCTCCTGAAACCCCAACAGAAACAGTCAAAATAACCAGACTAGTAAAAGTATGTGACAGAGTATCTCCCAAAATTTCAAATACAGGTGTGGAGTACGAAGCACCAAAAGCTAAAAGCTCTGAGTGGTATTAGAAACCCGGAAAGAGGAAGTAAGTTTCCCCAGGGGCTTATGGTGGCCCTTAACCAGAGAATGTTCTAAACCTCCAGCAGGCATGGGATGCTGGATCAGTCATTCTACAATAGCAGCAGTAAATGCGGAAGATTTTTAGGCTCTGATTAGTGGACTGGGATAACAGGAATGTCCGTTCGTGGGAGGTGGTCTAAAACCCTCAAACTGACAAACTCAAGTGCCTTTCCAAATAAAATTTCTAATCAAGGAGAAACCTCTAGAGCAGCGGCCAAATTGAAGAAGATGGAATAAAGAGTACCAAAGAAAAAGTACAGGTCTCACCGATTCATTTTAAAAGTTTAGACAAATTAACTTCACTTAAAATGAAGAATAGAAAAGACCCTGGTCAAATTCCACACAATGCTGCTGTAAGTGAAAAAGAGGATAAGCTGTGTAATGTAGTTTGAAATCAGGAAGTACAGTACCTCCAACCCTGCTCTTCTCTCTCAAGATTGCTTTGGCTGTTCAGGGTCTTTTGTGGTTCTGTATGAATTTTGGAGTTGTTTTTTCTATTTCTGTGTAAAATGCTACTGGAATTATGATAGGGATTGTATTGAATCTGCAGGTTGCTTTGGGTAGTATGGGCATTTTAACAATATTAATTCTTCTAATCTGTGAATTAGAGAGATGTTTCATTTATTTGTGTCTTCAAATTCTTTCAATATTTTATAATTTTCAGTATGTCACTTCCTTGGTTAGAGATATTCCTGAGTATTTTATCTTTTTGATACAATTTTAAATGGGATTGCTTTCTTTTCCTTTCATATAGATTATTGCTGATGTAATGAAATGCAACTGATTTTTGTATGTTGTATCCTACAACTTTATTGAATTTATTTATTCTAGCAGTTGTTTTGTGAAGTCTGTTTATTTCATCCGGCATAATTTTCTGCATTTTTTCCATTTTTATCAAATATTTTTTATTAAAATAAATCATTGTCAATTTCCATCTTAAAAGTACGCCATACTTTATTAATAAAATTCCCAAATTTATGCAACTAGAATTTCCACCAAGTTGATATTGAATACATTTGTATATAAAGTTTTTCCCCCCTATTTCAGGTAATTCTCAGAAGTGTGATTTTATTTTGTGTACTGGCCAATTGTTTCTAAAAATCTTGTAATGACTTAGAGACATACCATTCGTGAATATCTATCTCATACATACTTTCCAGCACATTTGCAGCTTTTAAAGAAAATGTCTAATAGAGTTTACCCACACTGAGGTACAATCGCTTACTATAGGGATTTCTTCAGTTTTGAGAGTGTACTTATTCTGAGTTGACTCACTCTCACTGCACATTCATACGTCTTCCTATGTTGTCCCTGAAATATATAACGTTTCTTACCCTGATTAACCTACAAGGTTGGGATAGGAATTTGAGTTCTTTCTCTCCTTTGTGTAGTTGCTGACATCCTATAATATCTAGAAACCCTAGCCCTTCCTTCCAGTTGGATTTCTTCAAATAACAATAACGTATTTAACCAGTATTTATATACTTCTTAGCATGTACCAGGCACTGTTCTCCAGGCTTCTCAAATATTAGCACATAATTCTCATAGCACTATGATGCAGGTTTCATTTTATTGTCTCCCTTTTACAAATTAACGAACCTGATGCATAAAGAGAGAGGGTCCAAGTGACGTGTTCATCACCACATAGGTAGTCTAGAGCAGACCCAGAATATGGACCTGAGCATGGTCCAGAATATGGGTTCTTAACCACTAGGCTACCTGTAATAATAGCTAAGACTTTCAGTGTTTCTTTTTTTGTAGCAGGCATTGTGATCAAAGTTTTTCCTGTTGATTTTAACTAGAAGTTAAGAAACTTTTATCACACCCTGTCTTCTAACTTGTAGATGAAAAATAAGATTTAGCAGGGCTACGGAGCACAAGAGGATGACGGAGCCTGGATTTGAAGCCAGGTCTGTGACTCCACAAAATGCATTTGTATGGAATTTTTCTCCTGTTTATCTGTCTCGTGTCAGTTTAATTATTAGACCAGTCAAAGACCCCAGAAGAGAGGAAGGGGAAATTTTTCCACCCCTACAGTTGGGCGACCTGTGGAGGGACCTCGCTGGCTGGACCCTCCTTGCTCCAGGACTGCTGCAGCTCAGAGATCCCAACCTCTGACAAGAGCCTGCAGATGGTGAGAGTTCTTACCACATCCGTCTCCCTAGCCCCTGCCTGCAGGGACTGACGGAAGCCAGAGTGGTGAGAATCTTTTTCTTTTTCTGAATTTGGATTAGCAGGAGAAAATATTTGTGTGAATTAGTTTCTCGGGTAAAGCAACTTTGGTAAAGACTTGTTATGAGTGCTCTTGTTTTCTGTTGATTCCTTGTCCCAGAACTGGTCAATGTTTTCCTTTGTCTTTGTCTTTGTCTTTTGTGTTGTCATAAGGAGGAGAACCACGTGGTGGAAGAAAGGCACAAGTCCTATAAGCCTGTTGTTCAGATCAGCCTCACAGACTGATGAGTTCACGGTTCTCACCAGACAGGCATCTGTTTAGACAAACTTTGCTGTGGGTCCCCTAGGTGTCAACCAGATGAGGTTTTCCTTTCATCTTGTTCTACATCCTGAGAGCTTGGCTTTGTGACCACTGAGAATATTTTTTCTCTCTGGTCTCCTCCAGTCAGAAGGTGCAAGTACCAGCTTGCATTTGGTGGTCAGTCGAATAGACTGAGATTTCACGACAGAGTCACAAGCAGCATTCTCTTTGTCCCACTGTGTCAGCTCTCAGGGGAGTTTGTCATAAGGCGTCCTGTCTATAAGGGCCTTTGTTGTCTCAACCTGAGTTGTCTTGTTAGTGCTGGACAAGTTCCCTTCCAGTAGCACCTACCTAGTGTCACAGATTAGTGGGTCTGTGACTGGAGGCATCTCACGTTCTCGTGGGACACTGGAGACACTATTTTCACTGTACCATTCTTACCACCTGTGATGACAAAGATCTTTACTTTCTTAGGGCAACTCTGGGAGTCAACACTCTGGATCCTGCAAGGGCTGCATCTTTTGCCGCCCTTTTGGGATGCCTCTTGTGTCCATGGGTAAGCCACAAAAAGCCATATTGGTTTGATCTCCTATTGAAATTAAGATCCTACTCATGGATGGCCATATGATGAATCCTTTCAACTGGAAAAAAAATGTTATACTTGAAGAAAGATGTTTAGAGAGCAGTTATCCTAAACAATTGTCTTATTGGAATCTATGGGAAGAGCAAATTTAAAAAGGACACAAAGGAGGATAAAGGCTAGCCTTAGGGACTCCCTAACAAGGTGAAAGAACAGAAATGACTTAGAAAGACTTAGAACAAAAATGAGAGTCCACATCCAACGTAAGTTTCCCTTCTCAAAATCCAGCTCCATCTCCTTAGCAAATTCCCTTAGCTCCCAAAACTCCTCCACCTTCCCCAGAAAATCCCTTACGTACCCAGCTGCTTGTTTGAACTTCCCTTTTCCTACGAGATTTACAGAGAGCACTCCAGCCAGACCTCCAGGCCCAGGGTACAGGTTGCTAGTGTAAATGCTGAGAGCCAGGAGTGAATTCAGCAGGAGCACTGGGCAGGCATGGGGCTCACCTTGCCCCTTACAGCAAATCCTACTTTCCAGGGCTCTGTATTCAGGCTCTGCCAGCTTCAGGCCTTCCTACGCGATGTCCTCTGTGGATGTGTCCTGAACCTCCCATCACAAAGAATTCCTGTCCTGTAGAGAGCAGCAGATCTTTTAAATTATGACCCCTTTTATTTCTAACTTCAGAAGATCCGTAGACATTCGCAATCTCACTCACAAGGATTCTGCTAAGGGGTGCTCTTCTGACCGGTAATTATACTGTAGTTAACAGACAAGCCAGAGGGCTCCTTGAAAAGAACCCTCTCACAAAGGAAACAGATGGCTAGGATTTCTCCGAGGTCCTCCTACAAACAATGAGGAAATGGATCAGCCGGAGGCCACCATTCAGGGGCTGATAGAAGCAATAGTGAAGGCTTTTGCTCCTAAGGTGAATGGATCCAAGATTGAATTGTACACTTAGACGGAAAAAAAAAGAAAACATTCAGAGACCTTTGTTAAATACTTTATACAGACTTTTTAAAGGCGTACTGCATTAAACCTTGAAGCTCCAGAATATAGAAATCTTTTGATTTCCATCTTAGTTGGAAATCTTCTCCCTGGTATAAAGAAGCAAATTGAAGGTGGTGTACTTGGGTGGGTGGATCAGCCCCTTGATATAATTCGGCTGCAACCCAATTCTTTGAAGAATTAAAAGCAACTGTCCTTACCTTACAAATCTTTCAAAGCTGGAAATGCAGCTCTAGAAACAATTAAAAGCCCAGCTATATTTTCCATCCCCAAACCTCCCCCCATCCCTCTCAAAATTCTTGTAGATATTGTAAAAGATCAGGACTTTGGAAAAAGAATTGCCCTGCTCTTAGGAGAAAGATGGAAAAATTTAGTAATTATCCTAGACTTCTGAGAATAGAGAAATATCCCCCAAAACTCCTTAGGTGAATACTTGTATTCTTTCTGTCCCTTATAGATATATCTATGTCTTTGGAATGATAACACTTGAGGAGGTAACTAAAACAGTCCCCACGCTCCTCTAAGACTGAAGGGGAAAGAGACATTTTAAAATACAAACTACTGTAAAAGTTCCCTTGCCCATCTAGTCCACAGGCTCCTTAAGTTTATTTGTCAAGGAAAAATACAAATCTCAATAGTCTTCTCCACAAAAAATATTAAAGAGCTATTTCTCTTTGTTTCTCTATTAGAAGAGCTAAAGTTTATTCTGTTTAATTTCACAGCTGTGTAACTTTCTGCATTTGTCTGCAAAGTCTTTGTCACTTTGGTTAAATGGATACCTAAGTATTACAGTGAGCTGTGATCCTATTTAATCAAGTGTTTTCAAACCTTTGCATGTTTTTGAAAAGCTTTCCAACAACCAAATTTTAAATGAAGTCTTTTTAACCTCCAACAAACTTTGGGATTTTTCAGAGGGGCCCCTGGAACATCTCAAAAGAGTTGTTCTCACTCCTTATAAAAGAGAGAGATTAAACTAATTAGGCTTCCTTGATATATTAAATTACATGGGAAGCATTGCCAAATAAGAAGTGACGCTAAACTTTCTTTAGGTTATAATTATGTAAGATTCCTAAAAATCTGATATGTCTTGGTATAACATTACCAGTCATAATTGTAGTTATTTTTAAAATGTATGTAACAGAAATAACCAAATGTCCTGGTCAGTTGCACGATAATGAACTCTTGTCAGATCTTTAACCATGGCCATTTTTAAGTCTTCTATTGTTTACAGACAGTTTTTATTTTGAGGAAGATTAGCACTGAGCTAAAATCTCCCACCAGTCCTCCTCCTTTTGCTGAGGAAGATTGGCCCTGAGCTAACATCTGTGCCCATCCTCCTCCATTTTATATGTGGGATGTTGGCCACAGCATGGCTTGATAAGTGGTGTGCAGGTCCATGCCTGGGATTCGAACCAGCAAACCCCAGGCCACCAAAGCTGAGCATGCAAACTTGACCTCTATGCCCCTGGACTGGCCCCAAGACAGTTATTTTTCACTCTGATGCTTTTACAAAACTATTCCTGCCAAAGTGGTTCATCAGCAAGGAGACTCATGGAACAGACTCTAAGCAGTACAGGTTCTGCTAACTTTCCAGTTATACCTCTGAACTAGGTAAGAATTTGTAGAACAGTAATGGACAAACTGACAGCTTCATAAAACTGCTAACAAATGATCCAGATCAACAAGAATTAATTATATGGAACTTTATGAAATGATGAGGATGATTATAATTACTTTGTTTGAAGCATTGTTGGTCCTTTCATTTTTCCAGATTTAAGAGAATCTTTTTCTCTTTTTTCTTAATCTTTCAGCAATTTGGTAAAATATACCTATGTGAACAAAGAGGAAACAATTATGTTTTCTCCCTACCTGATCCCTCCAGAATTTGGAAACTCTCAGTGAGTATTCTTATTTTCATAGCAATATAGTTACTTGCATACGTTCAATAAGAATCTGTTCTCCTCATAACGGGATACAATTTGCAAGACTTTTCAGGCAAATGCAGAAAGTTACACAGATGAAAAGTTAAAGAGAAAAACATTGTTTATATTACCAAGGCTTTGAGACAGATGTGCATAGACTCAGAAATGCCAGGCAGCTTTAAAGGAACTAAGGTTGACTTTATGGAGCCAATATAACCCCTTGGAAAAACTGACCTGCTACCTTGCTTAGAGGGTTCTCAGCAGTCTTACCAGGTGAGTAATGAAGGTAACTTCCAGGAAGGCCCGAAACCTCAGGATATTTTTGGAACCTCAAAAATGGAGAATTTACCCAAATCTATAGGTATTGCAGGTGAAGTCTATTGATGAATTCTTGGCTTGGCTTCCTCACCTTGAGAGGCTTATAACAGTCCAATCTGAGATTCCTTGTGAGAAGGCCAGCAAAGCAGATTTAAAAGAGCTATATGATCAGTTCATATTCATGCTGCAAGTTTACTGAGACTAGACTTATTGTGCAAACAAATTAATCTTAGATTATCATTGCTGTAAATAGGGGGTGACTTTAGAGAGAAATTGTTTCAGTAATACTCCCTTGTGGATATCAGATTCTAGTCCTGTTAATTGTCTTTGAGGCTTTGTTTTGCTATCTGCAAACTAACTGGATTCTGAATTCTTCTAGTTTCTCCAATATTTGGCTACAACTCTCAAAACTAACATTTCCAATTTTCTTCCACCCTTCTGACTTGGAATCATTGAGAACTAAAACTGCTCTTTTCCCAAAGCTGTGAAAGCTAAAGCTGGACAACTTGATACAAACTTCAGAGAAATCACCACAGCATCTCACATACGGCCAATCTTCCTGCCTGTTGCTGTGTGGCTACTCAGAAAGATCACCAGAGACAATGAAAACACAAACCAGGAAAATCTATCAGATTGCCACTGCCTGCCATTACTCCATCTGAAAATGATTCCAGCCCATAGTCTAGAAATCTCACCTGGCTGCCTTCAGAATGCAGAAACAGGGATTATAATCTGCTATGATCGTTAACCATTATTTATGTTTATTTTCATGGAAATTCCTCTTATTAAATACCTGATTGCTTGTGCAATACAGCTCTAAGTTTGGGAGTCCCCCCTGTGTCACTGAATCCTGAATTGAATTTAACTGCTCTGACTATTGTCAGGACTAAGCCTGGTTCAGCGAGATGGAACTATCTACCAGCTCAACTTCTGCACTGTCAACCTTCTTGGGGAACCGTCAAAGGTGGGACTGAGGGGCAGCAGAACAGGCCACCCCAGAATATGCCCCTTAGGCATGTCGATTCTTTTGAGCTGAAGGCATTTAAGACCCAGCAGACTCGGGAAAAGCTTTTTACCTCTCCCTTAACTGCCTAGAAGAACTTAGATTGGGGGCCTGTAACAGGAAGAGACCTGTTTCCACAGATAACTTTTTTTTATCACAAACACTTGCCCACATGGCAGGGCAAACCTCTGATTACAAACATCTGCTCCTCTCATCTTCCTGTGAATTGTCTTCCTCCCCTTTGAAGGCCCAGACCCCCCTTCTCCGTAGCTCAGGATGGGGTATAACCTTCAATTGCATGACTTCTTGTGAGTCTCATACTTTTATGGGGCTCCCACATCTAAGAAATTTTTCTCCTGTTTATCTGTCTTGTGTCAACTTAATTATTAGACCAGCCAAAAAAATCTAGAAGGAGAGAAGGGGGAAATTTTCTGCCCCTACACTCCCCAAAATTTATATGTTGAAATCCTCACTCCCTCGTGAATGGGATTAGTACTCTGACAAAAAGTCCCCAGGCAGCTCCCTCGCCCCTTCCACCATGTGAGGACACAGTGAGAAGAGGCTGTTTGTGAACCAGACACTGAATCTTCCAGCACCTTGATCTTGGACTTCCAGCCTCCAGAACTGTGAGAAATAAGTGTTGTTCATAAGCTGCTGGTGTTCAATCTGTGGAGTCCTGTTACAGCAGCCTGAATGGACTAAGACCCTGAGAAAATAAAAATTAGTCCAGTGCGTGGAAATGAGGTCATCATAACACAACTGACCTTAACGAAGAGGTTTAGATTACACTTTTTCAGTCTAGATTGTGTTGGATAAAATTATCATAATTGTTTATTAAGAAATATATCTTCATGGGGGCCAGCGCTGTGGCCTAGTGGCTAATTTTGGCATGCTCCACTTTGGTGACCCAATTTAGGTTCCCAGGGACAGACCTGCATCATTCATCAGTGACCATGCTGTGTTGGTGTCCCACATACAAAATAAGAGGAAAACTGGCATAGATATTAGCTCAGGGTGAATCTTCTTCAACACACAGAAAAAGCAAAAAGAAGTATAAGTTCAGTCTTCCTTTAACAAAATAAAATGCACTTTGTGAAGCTATTTAACTTCAACTATTTCAGTTAATTTATCCAGGATCATATGTATATTACTAATCAAAAAGATTTTATGGCTTATTAAAGATGAACATTTATTTTGAATAATATTACATAGCTTAGAGGGTACTTTTGCTTATGTTACCTCCTTGGTTCTTCTAAAAATCTTGTGAGGCATAGGAAACAGAGTTGTGGAGCTCTTATCCTATGGCTTAGAGGAATAAAGCTTGGGAAGGTTAAGTGAGGTGTTTATCTCATGTCAATTACATAAAAGTAAAATTTGTAATCATAATCTGATAATAAAGTTGGGACGTGTCTAAATAGTATCAGTTAGCCAATAAAAATCCTATGTTCAGCCACAGGCTCCTTCCACCTGAGCAAGAAATTAAATCATTTTGTATGCTGAATGTAAACATAGGTTGCTCATTAAATTGGAGACAATTCACATGTAAAGAAAAACCTACATAAAAAGCTTGCAATACCACAACTTCTTACAGATTTTCTGTAATTTAAAATATAGGAGGAACTCATTCTGAAGTGAAAAAGTGATTTCCTAAGGAAAAGTGTTTGAAGAGTACGATCAACTTAGATGTCACTAGGGAGAAAGAGTGGGAAATAAAGAAAAATTTAGGAAAAAAAGACAAAAATATATGAAAGAAGTCCCACCAAAATAGCCTAGCAGGACAAAAAAGGTTTCCCCTACAAGTGGCAGGAGGTACATGCTGGAGTCATTTGAAAGTAGAGGGGCAGAGCATCAGAAAATGCGTATCAGAAGTGATTCTTTACTCCAGGGGACTTGCCCTGTTCCTCGCTTAACAACTGTCTAATTCCTGGGAAAGTGGTGAGTACAGGATGGAGCAGAGTCAAACTGGAAAAAAAGAAAATTTGTTTCAGTTAAATTGCACCTCTTCCTTATTAGTCTGCAAAACTCTCAAGAGAAGGGACACTCTCTCCTTCTGGTGTCTACACTGGAGTTACTCCCAAATGATGTGCTCATTAGTGCTCAAATGCTTGCTGTTTTCTTATTCTAGATCAAAGCCATCTATTGTGCACTCACTCAGTCCAAACCACTAATCTAATCTGACCAAAAAGAAAATAACCTGTAATTCTTCTCAGGACATTTATAATCTGGGACACAAAATGCAATGTCCTGGGGATTGAGAAAGGAGACTTTTGGGAGAAACAATATTAGTGTGGAACTTTGATAAATGTTGAATGAACTAGATAGAGAACAAAAAAATAATCCATCTAAAGTGGTCAAGTTAGTATTGATAGAATTTCTACGATACCGAGTTATCAGATCTCAGCACTCTAGGAAGTTTTGGCATGAGATTGTGTTCTGTGAAGGATTAAGACTTAAATGGTAATTACATATTTAAGATATGATCTGACATATTTCCTACATCCATATATTTGGATATGTGGCTTTGCAATTATCCTTTGTGTTTCATTTTCCTCATTTATAAATTGGGACAAAAACAGTCCTTACCTCTTAAAGTTGTTGGTATTTTTAAATGAGCTAGTATGGGAAAAACACAACTCTGACACAAAGCAAGTACTCAATAGCTGTTGGCTCTTGTTACTGTTATTAGTCTGATCTTCAATATCATCCCTGTACATGAGGATATATATCTGTCTTTTTAGCACCTGTTAATGCAGAGCTGGCATTAGGAACCAATGATTGGCAAAGTAATCATCAAGAGCTTGATTGGGAAAAAAAAGGCATCAGATTTTGTTTCTGGCCAACTTTCCATCTTTTTTGTAAAAGCAAATGTTCTCTGGTCCCATCCATTGAGATAAAACGCAGTGCTCTTTGGAGTATGATAGGGGTTTCATATAGAAATCCAATTAAGTTATGTTAAATTTCCTGAACAAGGAGCCATCAGACCAAAGTGTCTCTCATGCCACGGCACGGTACAGAAGCAAACCAAATTCTAACCCTGTAAGTGCCTCAAGGTTATGAAATTGAAACCTAAGGACAACCAATCACAAAGAGTTGACTAGGCTTCAAGCTATGGCTAATCAATAATTTCCTTACTTTGTTTCCACACTTCCTCTATGAAAGTCTCTACCTTGCCTCCTGACCTTGGAGCAGTGCTAACCACTTCACAGTTGACGCTGCTTGATTCCAACTAATTTTTGCTCAAACTCTTAAAACTTTTAATATGCCTGTTTATTTTTTAAAAGTTACTAATACCAAAACTTTGGCAATAGCTAATCAATATTTTAGTTCCCTCGGGTTCCAAGGCTGCTCCTAGAGATAAGAAAAATTGAATATTTAGGTTAATCAAAAGTGAAAAACCTACAGAACTTGTGGAAATAGAAAGAAAAGATATTTTAACCACCATTAATGTGGAAGATTGAGTCTTTTGAATTTCTTTGATTATTCAGTTTTACAATCACATAAAACAGTATCTGAAAATAGTCTCTGGAGGTTTTCTTGTTATTTGTGTGATCATTGTCAAGCCTCACCTGCCATTTATAAAATGGTCTTACCTTCATTAGTATTTCAATAAAAAGTTTTAAAAATGTTCAATACCCCACATTAATGCTCATAATGAAAGTCATTGTTTCATTTATTTTCACCCTTTTTAAAAGATAAATATAGGCCAGCATTTGAATTCCATATGGATTTTTTATTTTGTTTTATTGTTACAGTTATAGGAAAGAAGTTGTCAAGAGGATGATGGCACTTCCACAGGAATTCATTTGGGGACATCAAGACTAAGAAAGAGATTGGTGCTGTTTACCCTGAAGAGTCAAGGAGAATAAGTGGATTTCAAACAGGTTTTATGGGAGACAACAGTGATAAGCTGAGAGCCGACCTTTGCCACGGGGAACCTAAAACAAATCATAATTTATGACAGTTATGTTTACATTTTCTGTTTAAGACCTGATATGTGCATTCCTATTGGAAAAGTTATCTGACTACAGCGTATCGGTTGCAATCGGTCTGGAGAGGACGTGACCATGAGTTGACCTACCAGCTGGACCTGGGAAATTAGAGACTCTTCACCTCTTCCCCTATCCCACTACCCCACAGTGGGAACCATTTTCAAAGATGCAGCCCTGAGAGAGTAAGGTTGTCGAGACCATCTGGACAGCATATGTGACTGAACTCAGTTAAGGCAGGTATGGAGCTCTACTTTGTCTTCTGGCCTCCCAAGACAAGCCTCACATGGAAGTTGCCTTGCTCATTACAACTGCCACCTACCAATCTGGAGTGGTCTTCCTCTGACTTCAGTCTTCCTTTTCCCTCTGTGTACAGGGGCCAATTTGCAAAACAATAGTTGGTGAACCAGCCAGGAGCCCAAAGAGGTGGGTCTTGGGAAAGAGGCCTCCCCAGGGGAAATCCCAAGTTGGCCATGGACCTCTATGTGGGGAGAGGTGGCCCACATGTTAGAAGCTCGTAGACCACCATGTGAGTTAGGAGATGCCCTGAAAATGCCGGCTGGTTTGATGCACCTGTCTGCCACAGTGCACCATGTGCAGTTCTTCAAAGAAGGGGAATGAATGGCTGCCACAGGGGACTACCTCTACTGTGGGGAGTTTGGCTGGCCAGTGATGCCCAGTTAGAGGCTGAAGCTCAAGTTAGAAAGATGGAAGAAGAGCTGAGCTTAGAGAAGGATGTGCAGTTGTCCACTACTCTGCTAGCTTCAGGGCTAGAAGATGAGGTCGAAGAGCAGCATAAGAACTTGGTGACTTTAGTGTGTCCTTTTTCAAAGCAAGGAGGGCACAAGCTGCTGTGGATTAAGATCCAATGAATTGAGACAAAGCCTGACTAGGATGCTAAGAGGTGCAATCCCTGGGAAAGTGAGGAGAGTGAAGAAGAGGATGTTGTAGTGATGGGCAATGAAATGGAAGGAGTGCCTCCTCGCTGTCCAACCCCTAATACAAAGGAAAACTTTAAATGGTAATAACCCTAGACTTCTGATAATAGAGAAATCTCTCCCCAAATTCCTAGGAAAATCTTGCATTCTTTTTCTGTCCCTTGAAAGATGTAAGTCTTATGTCTTTGAAAGGTAAACACCTGGGAGGTAACTGGAACACCGACCATGATTTCCTAATACTGTAGGCAAAAAAGAAAAGAAAAGAAAAGAGGCTTTTTAAAATACAGGCTGCTATAGAAGCTCCCTTGTCCAAAATCTAATCTACCACTTCTGTGAAATTATTCATCAAGGGCAAGGACAAATCTTAAGTCTTCTCCACAAATATTAGTAAAAAAAATTTAGTCGTTTGAGTGTGTAACCTTAACTTGTTCCATCTGCCAGAGATACAATTTGGGTTCCACTGTTGTTTATAAACTAATGAGTTTTATATTGTTGGGCTTGATTCATGGTAAAGTTTGGAATGAAAGCTATGTGGTCTCTGTGTCTGTGTTTATGCATGTCCATGGATGTCTATTATGTATGTGTGATTTTCCACCTCCAGATGGTATTATCAATTAACTTGTAAAAGAGCTCTATTTAATTGGCTTAAAGGAAAATAAGCTTTAATATCAATAATGGACTTATATAAAACTAAAACTTTACTTTCATCTGCTAAAAAGACCACGTTTTCTTGGATTATTGGTCTATTCTTTAGATTATGAAATGTTTTTTCTTTACCTTTCAAAGATTCTGTGTTTTATCGAAATAATTTCCCATGCTACATGTTGTCTGTATCATGTCTTTGATTACTTAAGAAAACTGAATCTTTTCTATTAAGAGCTAAAGTTGTTTTGTTTTTCTTTTACTACTGTGCAACTTTCTGTATTTGCTGCAAAGTCTGTGTCACTTTGGTTAAATGGATAACTAAGTATTGTTTCACAGTGATCCATGACCCTATTTAATCAAGTGTTTGAAAACCTTTTGATATCTTTGACAAACTTCCCATAAATCAGACTCTAAATGAGAACTTTTTGACCTTGAACTAACTTTGCAATGTTCCAGAGGGCCCCTGGGACATCTCAAAAGATGTGTTTCCTCTCCTTATGGAAAAGAGGTGATAAACTAGTTAGACTTCTTTGATGTGTTAAATCACGGAGGAAGGATTGTCAAGAAGTGAAGCTAAACTTTCTTTAGGTTACATTATATGAAATTTATAAAAAATATGTCATCATATAATGTTATCAGCCATAATTCTAGTTATTTTAATAGATATGTCACAGAAACAACCATATTTCCTTGCCTACTGCATTATAGGGACCTCTCATCCGGTCTTTAACCATGGCTATTTTTAATTCTTTTGTCAGTTACAGTTATTGTCACCCTCTGATGCTTTTACAAACTGTTCCTGCAAAAAGACTGCATCTTCAAAGAAATTCATGGGAAAGACTCTGAGTACAGGTTTCTAACAAGTAAGATCAATTTGCCTTCACAAGGGAGGGGCAACAGGGGACCTTTCAAGTGCTCCCAAAGGCCGCCTGCACAGCCCCACAATAGGTTACGGGATGGGAGCCAAGCTCCACTCCTGTTCTCCCTTCCCACGTCAGTGAAACGGGTCCATTAGATTGATGATATAAGGTTACCATGTGAAGACTTGCCTCTGCTTCGGGACATTCTGCAGACTTTGCTGGAACATCTACGAGACACAGGAAGGGTGGTGAACCCACAGAAGATTCAAGGCCCAGGGGCTGCGGTAAAGTTTTTAGGAGTCATTTGGTCTGGTACGATGTATGTTGTCCCAGAAGCTGTGATTGATAAGATGCAAGCCTCTCCAACCCCTAAGAACATGAAAGAGGTGCAAGCCTTTGCTATTTTTTTCAGGTTTTAGAGGACTTTTATTCCCCACCTGGCACAGTGCCTCCATCCCTCCCACCACTTGGTAAAGAAAGGGCACGTGTGGGACTGGGGATCAGAGGAGCAAGCTGCCTTTGAGAAGGCGAAAATGCTAGGGAAGCAGAGTAAAGCTCTGGGCATCTCCCAAGCATGGATCCATCTGAGTTCAATGCTCTGTGACTCTGGAAGGTGTGGGTTGGGCACTGCGGCAAAGATAACAGAAGGAGAGAGTGCCTTTAGGATTTTGGTCTCAGCTCTGGAAGGGGTTAGAAGCCTGATATACTCCCACAGAACAATGGCTTTTAGCAGCGTACACAGCGCTCCTCCACATGGAGCCCCTCATGAAGGAACAGCATTGCATGGTAAGAACCTCCTTTCCTATCAAGGGCTGGATTGAAAATATGTTCCATGGACCCACCCCTGCCACGGCTCAGACTCCCACATTGACTAAGTGACATACCCATTTGCAGCAGAGGAGCATCTTGTCCCTCAGCCCACTGTCTCTAGAGACGCAGGTGCCACTAGTCCCTGTGGAGTATGCAGATCCTCCAAATGCCCCTGCCCTTATTCCTGCAGTGACTCTGTGGCCTGTACAGAGGGACCGAGGGAGATTCCCGCTGATGCCTGGTATACAGATGGATCTCATCAAGGCAATCTGTCCACATGGACTGCGGTCACTAATCTGCCCAACACTGATACCGTCTGGATGGAAACAGGGAGCGAACCACGGCAGCCAGTGGGCTGAACTTTGCACAGACTGTTGAGCTGTTCTAAAGGGATTAACCTCCTACTTGGATAATGGGAAGCTGAGGATTGGACGATCATCAATAAGCCCTTGTGGAATCAGGATATGCGGAAAGACATTTGGATTCACCTACAAGAGCCTGAGGCAGCCGTGACTGTCTTCCGTATCCTGGCTCCTAAGGCATCGATGCCTCCTGCTCGTCAGGAAGCTGATGCCCTAGCCCAGGTACAAACCCTAGCAACTGACCCTTCAGTAGATACAGCAGATTGAGCGCACAGGAAGAGCAGACACCATAGCACCTGGGTGGCATGGTGTATTGCCAAGGGTGCTGGATTGCCCTTGAAATACAGCGACTTGGCTAATGCAGTAACAGCATGTCCCATGTATTCTAAACAACTGCCAGAGGAGTTTGGGGCCATCCACCACAGATCTCACCCAGTAAGGAATTGGCAAATTGATTGTGTTGTCCCCCTCCCTCTGAATGAGGGTTCCAGATATGACTTGGTTTGTGTGGACATCTGGCCTACCCCAAGTTTCCCCCATTGCTGTGCAAACCAGGCTCCCGTCATTAGGGGATTAGAGACACTGAGTACCATGTATGGATACCCTCATCAAATAGACAGTGATTGAGGGTCACGTTTCAAAGGCCGTGATGTGCAAGACTGGGCAAAAGAACATGACATTAAATGGAGGTTCCATCTGCCTGATAACCTTCAGGCTGTGGGGTTGATAGAGAAGAAGGGAATACTAAAGCAGTGGATCAAACCACTAACAGGTAAAGCCAACTTGACCTGTTGAACCAAAGTACTGTGCCAGGCTTTAATACATCCGAATGATCAACAAGTAGGGTCTACTGCCCCATATGCCAGACTGAGGGGGAGACACCCACTACCATAAAGGGATGGAAATCTTGAGAGAAAGCAATTGCCTGACTCTGACCGTGTATCAACGTGCTGTGCTATTGAGAACATGAAGCCCCATCACACCTGAGGAAGGTGTTATCTATCTGGATTTGCAATGAGATGTCCCACACAGATGGGTAAGTTACTTCACACCCCTAGGTGAGGGGAAACTACCCAGTCTCCACTGGGATCCTGTTGTGCTGCTGCAAGCTGGACCTGTGGAAATGTGCCATACCTGGAATGGAACAAACAGCATTGAGAGAGGAGAAGGTGGGGTCCTGGTCTGGCATATCCCGCTCTTAGTCCACTCTTCCTGCCTGACAGCGCTACCTCCCCCAGCCAACCTGGAGGGTATGTACAACCAGGTCAAGTTACTAGAGCCGCCAGCCTCCCTCCCCTCAAGGCCAGTTGGACGTGCTCTGTTTTCCACTGGTGTGATCATTTGGCTGCTCTCTTTGTTCCCATCACTGGACTAGAGCCTGTTATAGCTCACACAGGAGCCGTTATTAAACTCATCCAGCAAGCCTCACATTATGGTGACGCCTGTCTTTACTGAACACTGAAACCTCTAATGAGAAAAGCTCTCCTCCAAAGATGATGGCCTTGGACATTATTACTGCTTCACGAGGAGGCACCTGTGCCATTATCCAAACAGAATGTTGTGTGTTCACACCTGATGAGTCTGCTAATGTATCATCTTTATTAAATCACATGGGGACACAAGTGAATACCCTGAGTGATCTGACCCCAAGCCTAGGGGAATTAGTAAATCAGTGGTTCAGATCCTGAGGATCTTGGTGAAAAAAATTGTTACTTATTTTGCGAATCATTGTCTTGATCTGTGTTCTCTCTGACCTGTGCCTCTATTGCTGCTGTGGCATCTGCGTCCAGTGCAGCCAGAGAGCCGCTGATCGGGCCGCCTTCATGCTAGTGAAACCTCTTGCTGACCATTCAGGTCACATGTGGAAGAGGGGGCATGTAAGATCATAAATTGGTCACGAAAGATAAAATGTTGGAGGAGATCATTGAGAGGATGGACCACTGGCTGACCTGCAAGCTGGACCTGGGCAATCAGGGTTTCCTCAGCCCTCTCCTGTCCTTGGAATGTACTTTCTGCCCAACATTCCTGCAGTGGGAGCCATTTTTACGCATGCAGCCTTGAGACATCAATGAGTCGAAACCATCTGGGTGGTATGTGTGCCTGAACCCCATTAAAACCTCTTTATATACTTTTAAGATTCTGGCAGGAGGGTGTGGAGATCTACTCAGCTTGTACCACCCGCCCCCAAGACAAGCCCCCTAAGTAATTTCTCTTCCTTATTAAACCTGCAACCACATATGTGGAGCGGTCTGCCTCTTTCTTTGATCTGCTCTTGCACTCTGTGTACAGGGGCCAGTTTGCAAACCAACACCATCAAAAATCAACTCTGTCAACCCAGCGCCTATTATGCATTCTCCTTAGTCAAGAATCTCAGAGAACCAACATCCATCATGGAGGAAGCAAACCCCAGACGGCATCGCTGGACAGAGATGTGTGGGGAGAGACAAAGTTTCTGAAGACGTTTTTCTTTAATTTAAGCCACTTGGTGAGAAAAACATGTGCTGAAGATGTAAGTCTGCTGTGGTGGTACGCTTTCTAGGGAAAAATAAGCTTGTCAGGAGCTCCATCAATCGCAGGGCTGACGCTTAATTATCAGAAGAAACTCGAGGAAGGCAAGAGAAATGATTTGGGAAGAGGCTGGCTAAAGAAGTTCTGTTTTTAATGGAAGCTTTGTAATGACATTTTTAGTTTTGGAAAGACAAGATGCGTAATAATGACTCTCCACACGTACTACTTTGCACAACAGCATTGTTAAACGTTTTACAGTGCTAGCTGATGTAGTTTCTGAGATTCATTCACGTGATCAACAAACACAAATCGAGAAACTTCTGTGTCTGTATAGGAGGAAAAAATACGGTTCTTGCTGTAAGACCATCTCTATTGAGATTAATGTAAATCTTTCAATTGGTAGTACTCTCTGTTACCTGACATTTTACAAATAAAGTATTGTCTATTGAAATTCTTATCAATAAAACACCAGTTAATTTCATGCCATCCTCCTGAGGCTCTGAGGTGCCTGGCACATTTTGGGAATATCACCTTAAAATGTAATTTTATTCTATGTATTTGATCTTTATTTGTTCACCACTACTTGCAAGGGGAAATTTTAATTTACTTAGCCATGTTTTTCTCTTAATGTCCATAAGCAAAGTAAATAGTGCTACTGATGAATTAGAAATAACCGAGTATAATTTTATTTCAGAAAGATAGTTATTTACACTTGGATGGAAAAAAACAAACTAATAATTGTTTATTTGATATGTTACCAATAAGAAACATAATCAGGGCTTAATAGTTTGTTTTCAGAAAATATAAATTTATGACTTTCCAGAATTAGAAGTATTTCTACTTAAGATAGTGATGCAATTATGTTGTATACTTTCTATTAGCATGTATGAATGAGCCTTCCTAAATAGAGTCACAAATACGGTTCTTTGCCATAAATGGGCTGGTGTAGATTACCTACTTTTGAAGTAAATATCGTTAAAATCACTTCAAAATCTTTTTCAGAAATATCAAACATCCTGTTTTTTAGGAAATTCTTATTTTCTACTTGCTCACTTCTCCCTCCACTTGAGGTTTAAGATAGTCCTATATCATCTCATTTGTATATTGACCTCCTATTATATTGATTATAATAAGGCGCTAAATTTGAATCTCTATACGAGAGGTATCCAGTAGTGTTTTTGAATCAGGTCTATACAACCTAATAAAATCTCAAATATTGCAAGAATTTAAACTTTTGGTGGAGAAAGGGCACATCACTTATCGTCATTGAATTCCCGTCCTGTCCTAGACGGTGACTGATTTGGAGCTCATTCTCAGAGTAAGGAGAGGGTTTGCTGTGGGTTACT
Source organism: Equus quagga (assembly GCF_021613505.1). Taxonomy (NCBI): domain Eukaryota; kingdom Metazoa; phylum Chordata; class Mammalia; order Perissodactyla; family Equidae; genus Equus; species Equus quagga. Next base: position 30,215,868 of record NC_060278.1, on the reverse strand, counting down.
GAGACAAGAGCAGCAGTGTGGGAGCACTAATTCCACATGAGCCGCTTCCAGAAGGATCCGTGATTGCAGGTCAGAATGCAAAATCTCTCCCAATGGATTTGCAAAAGTTTAAGTGGCTTTCATTTCTTTAAAGATGACTATTTATTTTGAGGCTCCATCATCCTTCACTGAACTCCCTGAGTGTATTTGAGATATCGTGTTAAAAGATTCATGTCGCACTGACATGGTTCTGATCAGAGCTTCGGAAAACTCTCGTCCGTATATATTGCTGGGAGGGGACATTAGTGCGGGGCAAGGGGCGTCTGTTAGCAAAAATGTTCTTCATCCTATGCGAGGAGAGGATGGCTCTGGAAAGGTACTGCTTTTCATTTCACCAAACCTCAAAGTGATAAAGTATTTTGCTCTCATCTCTGCAGCTTTACGTTTCCTGGCAGGGCTATTTTTTCACTGTTCTAATTATGAATTCACCATGACATCAATCAGGTATAAAATCTGCCTGTACCTGAGAAGAAAGACCCCTTATTAGTAAAACATTGAGTGCAAAGAAAGCTAAGCCGTATAACAACTGGGGAAAACTACTTTTAGGGCAACTGTGTGTGTGAATGTGGGAGTGTGTGCTGAGACTGGGGCCAAATTTGTCCGATGTTTGCAGAGTACTTTGCTTCCTTTCCTTCCTTTCCTGTCTTTCTGTCTTGATGAGGAAGATTGGCAACAGATGTCAGCTCAGGGCCAATCTTTCTCTTTTTTGTTTCTCCCCCAAGCTCCAGTACATAGTTGTATATCCTACTTGTAGGTTCTTCTGTGTGGGACGCCACCTCAGCATGGCTTGATGAGCAGTGCTAGGTCCACGCCCAGGATCTGAACCGGCGAACCCCAGACCACCAAAGTGGAGCACACACTCAGCCACCAGGCTGGCCCCATAAATCTATTCCTTAAGTCTATATACCATGGTACATCTCAGGCTTCTATGATGTTAGAATCAAATATGCATTTTTAGCTTTAAATACTAATTTCAAATATCTAAGTACTTCTAACTCCTAAAATTCCTAACTAAATCCCCTAAGCTTTTTCAGGAGAAATAATTAAAAACCTACAAGTAAGAAAGAAAGAAAGTAGATCTATTGTTATATGAATGCCCATGTTTGACTCAATGCTCTTGATTTAAAAAACAATGAATTTTAATGTATAAAATGTTTTATTGGGTGGGAAAAATCACAAAAAATTTCAGTATGATAAGGCAGCATGAGATTAATTGCCTTAAACCTGGCAGGAATCTAAGGATAAAAGGAATATTGAGAGAAAAAAATAGCAGTATCTAATTTTACTATGAAAATCAGTTTACCTGCCCTAAGTATGTACTTCCATGTTTACTTGCTCCCTTTTTTTTAAGAAATCTAAAGTATGTGGTTAAAGTATATGATTATTTAATATAAAATGTTATTTTAAACATTTTAATTATTTTAAATGTTAATGTCACTTAAAACATTAACAGACTCACAATGTGACCTTCCATGAAGTGAGGTCCTAAATGTATAAACGTTGACCTTCCACAGCAGGGGTCAGCAAACCTTTCCTGAAAAGCGCCCAGTGGGAGATAGCTTAGGCCTTGCGGGCCATGTGGTCTCTGCCACAGCTTCTGTGCTCTGTCCTCATGGTTGAAAAGCAGTCATGGACAACGCGTGTGGCACCAGCCCGGCTACCCTCCAGTACAATTCCCTATTAACTCGGGCAGCAGGCCTGACTCGCTTTGCAGGCATAGTCTGCCAACCTTGTTTGTAGCCAAGTGTTTCAAATAGCTATACATCATGTGCTTTAAAATCATCCAGATTTTCTTCAGGGTGGATCCAGTTCTTCACTCACTTGAAGGAGTGATTCCTCTAAAAAAATTGTGACTATGAAATTATTTAGGAAACCAAGTATCTGTTTAGGATTAGAAATGAAACCCTGCTGATGACCCCCAAAATTACCAAATCTATAAAATAACATCTGTATTAACTGTCTGACATATCTTGATAATACCTTTTTTCCTCCATTTTTGGTGGCATACTTTTCCATCTCTTCCTTTGCAATATTTTCTACATGGGAAGTAGAAAGCTCACTCTAACACAGTCAATTGAAGTCTATTTTTTATTAATATTGACCAAAGTCTTTCAGATATTGTTATATTGGTAATGTCCTGCAAATATTTCAGAACTGTTATTAATCTTGGAAAAAAATATCAAGTATCTATGTTATGAGGCAAAGGATTTGAACATCGCTCCATTGACTCACTTCTGGCCTTTTCAGACCTTGTTTCTCCTCCGGGACCACACACGTTCCTGCCTGCACTGCAGGACAAATGCAGATTGCAAGGCCTTCTCTGGTCCTGCCCCTTAGAATCTGGGATTTGAGCAAATCGGCACAGGGAGCATAGGAGTGGTCTTGGAAACTATCCAACATCAAGTAGGCTTCCCGTAATCAACAGACATGTCTACTCATAAAGCACGGAGCTGTGTCTGACTGAAGCCAAGCCCAATGCATCACCAACTCAGCGTCCCCTGGCTGAATCCCCCAAAGGGCCATGGCTCCTTCAAGGCCCCACGTGCGGGAAATGGGGTGTCAGGAGAGTCACAGTCAAACAATGAGTGGTCTTCCGTAGCAGTCTTGACCAAGAGTTAAAACATTTCCCTTTCGCAAGTTTCAGGAGGTATTTGATCATGCATGTACGTCGCTGAGCTGTCTCCCAGGGCCTTGAAAGAGGCTGATGTAAAAACAGTCCGCGAAGCTCATGCTTCATTAACCTCACGGTATAGCCACTTTCAGATTTCCTTAAAAATGGAAACCTTGGCTCCCAGCCCAGACGGACTGAATGTGAGTTTCTGGGACATGGGTTTGAGGTTCTGCACTCTTGACACACTGACCTTTCCAGAATGTCCTGGCGGGTCTATGTACGTGTCAGAACAAACTTCTCCTGCTGGCTGACTCCTTCCAACAGTGCTGGCCCTTTTCTAATATGCAGAGTCAATCAAAATATTTCAGAAACTGAGGATGTGTCTAATCCCAGCTGTTCACCCCAGTTTTGTACTTATAGGAAATTTATCCCTGGTTTGAACCGAAACGAACTATTTGGGTATAGGGGGTACATGCTTGTATTTTATCAGTGGGTGTAATAATAGACACTGAAAATTATTTACAATACCTATAAGTTTACGTTGGCGTTTTAGTAATCATTTTTGTTCACAATTTAAAGTTTCAAAAATAGATTTAACCCCATTGAACAACTATAGAATGCTCACAGAGTATTGTTTTGTCTTTTCATTGCATTAGAGAGAGGGAAACGTGTTTGGTTTGTGGTGCTTTCCAATAAAACTGTTGAATAAAGGAATATGAGTTATTTGAGTATAAAAATATCTTTGCGATAACTATCATCAGTGCCTATGTTTGAGTAAACAAAGGCTCAAAGGCAATCTGACAATTTCGATGCAGGAAATTAATTGCCACATTTGGACAGGGCCCAGGCTCTGGCCTCCTAATTCTAATCTCCTTTGACTAGTCACCTACTCAGTCATCTTAAGAAATGAAATTCCATGTCTTGTTTCAAAGAGATGAGTGCAAATTAAATGCTTATTCCAGGCGCTGAGCCATTTTTGACGATGTCTTGGAACTACTATCGATGTGGCTGGTTATTTTTATTCAGTTATCTAGACTTACTGCATCCCACTTCCTACGATGCCAGCAGTCTCTAAGCACTTTATAAATAGTAGCTTACCGATGTTTACTGCAATGCCGTGAGATAACCATGATCATTATGTTTTACAGCTGCAGAAAACGAAGAACAGTGAGGTTAAGTACTTCTTGTGGCCACCCAGCTGGAATCCAGGAAAGCTCAGACTTACATCCTGGGTATCTGGTTCCAGATTCCTCTTCTCCTTCATATACTATGTCAACCTAATTCTCGTACACAGACCTGAGTACAGGAGGATGCACGTCCCACAACTTGAATTATGCGGACGGGTAAGCATCTTTATTTGACCCTTGGTTCCTTAAACTATCCAATAACCATATTTATCTCAAAACCTAAAATGTTCATACAAGGCCTCGTCACTTTCCTACCTAATCCCCTTTTTGCATATAGTGAAAGTTTATACTTTAAAATCAACATTAGCTGACGCATCTTGGCTATTAATTACGTCGATAAGGAAATTTCTTATTCTTGCTGAACAGCAGTTCACTTCATTGCAGAAGTATGTGAACAATAGAACATAATTCATAAAGGGTCAGGGAAATTAAATGATCTAACGTATAAATGTTTCTAAACAGGGACCTGTCTTATGCTCGATGGTCAGTGTGTGGTGCCTGTTCTCGGTGTTCACCCAGTGCCATCCCTTCGTGTATCAGGGAATCATGTGTGTGATGTCTCTGGTCATTACAGGGTTGTTTGTAGATGCCCCCTCTCTTTCAGATTCTCTCCCAATCAGTAACTTGTGAGTACTCCTTTAACTTTTAATCTGTTGTGATGCTTTTTGACCCGGGCTGTGTTTGTGTTTTCTCACCATAAATCATCTCTATCTGAGCGAAGCCTCTCATCAGTCAAGGTCTCATTGCATTTCTACTCCCCCAGCTTCCTCCAATTTCCCAGGATTAGAGCTGGAATCGCCTGGGACCATGTAGATAGTTCAATAAACTGCTTAAAAAAACATTCCTGCCCTTCTCCTGCAATGTGCTCTCTGGCCTTCATTTCTGCACACTTGTTAGCCAATCGATACTGGTATCTCAGTAATTAAAGGCTCCCGGGTTTGGAGCTCTGGCCTTCTTGCAGGCTCCCCTTATCTGCAAAAACACTGCCTTAGACGTTTGCTTCAACTGTCCTTGACTGCTGCGGCCGTGATCAACAATTATGTTGCTATTTTTTGGTTCAAATCAACTGCTCTGTCGGGTGGACTATTCCAATGATCTCTGCTCGTACAATCTTGCCGTGGCCCACCCTAATGACATCTGACAATGCCGTTCGGTTTGCATTTCTCATCTTAGTACTAAACTGAATTCTCTTCCACTCGTCGTAAATCTTTTCTGGATAAATAAACGTGCTCCCACTGAATTATGTTTGCCTATCTGTCGGCTCTCTGACAAAGTGGCTCTGGGAAATACCTTCAGTTTCAGAAGCTTCTGCTCTCACTCTACCTTTCTGATGATCAATATCTGCACTAAAAATGAAAAATTCAGTCAAGCATGGGCATGACTGCAAATATATGAATATGTGATATTACATATATCCCAAAGCATTATGAAAATAAACCGCCTTACTGCACATCCGGGGACGAAAGCCAATTCTGGTTATATCTAAGTAATGAGGAGATCTTTGATTTGTGAAGCCCTGGAAGGAGCTAAAAAATCCTTGAGACATGTTTCCTCAGACATCTCCACTCACCAAGGCTGGAAGCTTTGCTAAGAGTGCACAGGCAGGATAATTGGGAGAGAAGAAATTAAGGAGAAAATGAAGGAGAGAAATAAAAATGAAAAGCAATATAGTAAAAAGAAACCTCTGATTTTAGTCAAGACTATCATGTGACTAAACAAAGCCTCCAACGTGGCCCAGTAATGGCTCTGCCAACAATTGACCGCCCACCACCACCTCCAGGCACACCCACCAACGATCATTCACCACCATCAATAGCAACCACTACCACCCAACCACCAATGACACCCACCACCAACCACTCACCACTACCAATAGCAACCACTACTACCCAACCACCAATAACACCCACCTCCAACCACTCACCACTACCCAC